>NC_056725.1:674441715-674616715 GCF_019279795.1 Protopterus annectens | reverse complement strand
GGCATGAAACCTGAGGTGAGGCTATGATTAAACATGACACTTAGGTGAGGTGCCAGTTCATATTGTAGTTCATGTAGTACACAGCCGGGATGTCATCTGGTCCCATGGATGCTGTATTCTTGGCTTTAGAGAGTGCATTTTGTACCTGTGTGGCCGTTATTACTGGAATTTGGTAATCTTCGGTATTGAGATGGGCCATTTAGGGGTGAGAGGGGTGAAGTTGGCACTGAATCGATCTGCCAGGATATTGGCAATATCCTTTGGATCAGTATATTTAATGCCATTCTGTTTTAGCTCAGAGCAGATCTGAGCATTGCCATTTAGATTTTTGACATAGTTATAGAATGCTTTGTGGTTGTCTTTGGAATCTTTGGCAATTTTATTTTCGTAACTAGCTTTGGAGGATTTTATGAGGCATCTCAGTTTCTTACTGAGGCTAGTAAGGGAGTTTTTTGCATTTTCCTCTTTTCTGCAAAAGTTTCTTCCTTTTGTTGTAAAGTTTGTTTATGGCAGGGGACCACCAGATTGGCTTCCTTTTTTTGGATGAGAGCATTTTGGTTCTATTTGGGATGGCACGATTTATGCATGAGTGGATGTGCTTGTACAGTGCCTTAGTGTAGGATTCAGCAGTTGAACTTTCAGTTCCCGTCTGCATGGGTGTCATGAAGTTTGTCACTTCTGACTTGAGTAGCATGAAGTTGGCTTTGGAGAAGTTTTTTATGGTGGTTTCTTTACTGGGGGGTGGGGGTGGGATGTGGATGTTAAGGGTGATTAGCTTATGGTCAGACCTCAGCAGATAACGACAAGAACAGATCGCCACCACGAAGACCAGTCCAAGAAACTTTATTGTAATCCACATGCCAGAAAAAAGCACTTCAAAGAATATGAACGCCTTAGTACACAAAGACACCCTGCGTTTTCGTCAACTTCCTTGACTTCATCAGAACAACCAGTACATCAATTAAACCACCTTTTATATGTTCACATTCATCAATTAATTAATTGAAATTAATTAAAATTTAAAGGTATATGTTACATCAGTACTCCAAACCAGATGTCACTATATAATACATCACTATTTCATGTGTTAAAACTCAATAAATACCATTACTTTAAATATAATAAATAGAATAAATATTTTAAAATCTGCCATTGATATTTCCATATAAACTTGAAAGTAAATTATATAAGTTTACTTAAAAATATGTTTAAAAATATGTAGGTATAAAAATACTATGATCCAATAACATTAAAACATTCATTAAATAAGAACATTGAAGAAACATACAAAGTTATCAACCTTGAAAATTTCCATTAACATAATTCAGATTCTTAAAGCATAAATACAAATCTGATGAACTAAAATATTATGTTACATATATCATAAACCCGGGTCTAGTGATCATGGGGACCTCTAGTGGCCACAAAAAGGTATAGTAATTTCCTTCCTACAACTTGGCTGCTCTTAATTTTAACAAAGGCAGTATAGTTATGTTGTCATTTAACCCCGGATATTTATCCGCATTCAAAGCCACTTCCCACCATAGTTCCCTATACTCAATTCTGGTCTCCCATGGTCCCCCTCGGATATCCTGTTGAATGTGTTCTATTACCAAGAACTTAAATTTATATTCCTTACATATTTTGCTATGCGTATACAATGCATTACTTTCTTTCTTAGTGAATATATCATAGATATGTTCGTAGATCCTTTTTCTTAAAACTCTTTCTGATTTGCCGACATAAAACGAACCACATTTTTCACAAAAAGCAAGGTACACTATCCCTTTAGTATTGCAGTTGAAATACTCCTGACTACTTATCATTTTATTCCTGCTTGAAATGTAATATCCTTCCCCATTTATTACATAGCTGCATTGACTACAATGTCCACATTTGTAGGTACCCTTTTTATTTATCTTTCGATTGCTTGGGACCTTCTTACTCTCCAAAATATTGCCCATACTCCTGGAATTCCTATAAATCACTTTCTTAGGAATGTTGGATATACCTTCTATGTCAGTAAATGTTAAAATCTTTAAGAAATATTTTACTGATTCCACTGTTTATTCCGTTATATTCTAAAACCAATGCCTGTGAAAGGTCCTTAGAGCCTTTATAATTACTACATACTAATCTGGTAACACTAGTAGGGTCTATGATTTCCCCAACTTTGTGTCCTTTATAAATAGGCCCAAACCTGCCTTTCCTTCCTTCTTCCACTTCTTTCCTAATTTGTTGCACAAACTCACTAGGGTAGCCCCTCTCTTTGAACATTTTTTTCTAGAAGTTCACACTCATACTTGAAATCCTGTTCCAAGCTCGTCATACGGCTACCCCTAACGAATTGCCCCTTAACAATGCTCTTTTTACAATGCTTAGGGTGAGCACTTTGGAAATGTAAGAAGGAATTACAGTATGTAGGCTTTCTATAAACTCTAGTTTCATACTGTCTTTCTCCTTTGTATAATTCTATATCAAGATATATCAAGCTGTAATCAGAAATATTGTATGTAAATTTCAAAAAGCTTGTAGTAAGATTTAAATAAGCTAAAATCTCTTGCAATCTATCTCTTCCAGCCGTCCAAAGGATGACTATGGCATCCAGGAACCTCCTATACAATATCCAACAGTCTTTGTATTTGGATTCTAAAACATACTTCTCTTCCCAAAATGCTAAGACAAGGTTAGCTAGTTATCTGAATGCGGATAAATATCCGGGGTTAAATGACAACATAACTATACTGCCTTTGTTAAAATTATGAGCAGCCAAGTTGTAGGAAGGAAATTACTATACCTTTTTGTGGCCACTAGAGGTCCCCATGATCACTAGACCCAGGTTTATGATATATGTAACATAATATTTTAGTTCATCAGATTTGTATTTATGCTTTAAGAATCTGAATTATGTTAATGGAAATTTTCAAGGTTGATAACTTTGTATGGTTCTTATTTAATCAATGTTCTTATTTAATGAATGTTTTAATGTTATTGGATCATAGTATTTTTATACCTACATATTTTTAAACATATTTTTAAGTAAATTTATATAATTTACTTTCAAGTTTATATGGAAATATCAATGGCAGATTTTAAAATATTTATTTTATTTATTATATTTAAAGTAATGGTATTTATTGAGTTTTAACACATGAAATAGTGATGTATTATATAGTGACATCTGGTTTGGAGTACTGATGTAACATACCTTTAAATTTTAATTAATTTCAATTAATTAATTGATGAATGAGAACATATAAAAGGTGGTTTAATTGATGTACTGGTTGTTCTGATGAAGTCAAGGAAGTTGGCGAAAACGCAGGGTGTCTTTGTGTACTAAGGCGTTCATATTCTTTGAAGTGCTTTTTCTGGTGTGTGGATTACAATAAAGTTTCTTGGACTGGTCTTCGTGGTGGCGATCTGTTCTTGTCGTTATCTGCTGAGTTTTTACTGTTTGGAGTATTTTGCAGTTTCTATTCTATTTTTATGGTCAGACCTGACTAACGAGGGGGTGACCATAGGTATGGAGCATTGATTTCCCATGTTGGTAATGACCAGGTCTAGGATATTGGAGCCCCTGGTGGGACTATGGATTAGTTGATCCAGGGCGTTGGAATTTATGAATTCCAAGTTCCGTTGCGCAAAGGTGTTGGGACATGAGTAGTTTTCCCAGTTAATGGCAGGGTAGTTAAAATCACACAGTATTAGGGTGTTTGGTTCTATCTTAATATTTTCCAGTATGTTTAGAAAGGTGTAGTGAGAATCTTGGGGTATGGTGGGGGATCTGTAGCAAGCTACAATTTGGACTGCAGTCTTACCTAGTGTTAGTTGCACTTGGAGAATTTCAGACACATTGTGTTGGCCAACTAGCCTGGTAGTGTGAATATCCTTGGTGAATATTGACACTCCTCCACCTTTAGTGTTTTGGTCCTGGTTTGGTGGCCGAAAATTGTGGTAAGAATTGTAGCCTGGTATTGCAGGGGTGCTCTCTGGAACCTTGAACCAGGTCTCAGTTACTGCACAGATATCGATGTTCTCCATTTTTAGGAGTGCCTCGAGAGAGTGCATTTTGAGGTTTAGACTTCTAGCATTGAGTAGCATTACCTTCAGATTTTGCATGCTTGTACCTGTTATGGTGGTGGTTTTGTCCTTTCAAGTTTGCCTAAAAAAGGAACTATAGGGGTGGCAAGAGCCTTAGCCAGTAACCTGAATCCCAGGGGCGACAGGTGCAGACCATCTCTGGCAAAGCATCGTGGTCTGTCAATCATGTCATCCCAGGCAGACAGATACTGGATCCCCTTTGAATGACACCATAAGCTTAGCCAATTGTTGAAGTCAATCATTTTATCCTTATATTGTGGTATCATTCTGGGTGAAGGCAGGATGCTACTCAGGGCTAGGGTCATACCTGCCTGGGCCACATGATCCGAGAGCTCTTCCTTGTCTCTTTTCATGTAGTCCAGGGAGGTACGTCTCAAGTCATTCACTCCAACATGGAAAATGACAGAGTCATATTTGTACTTGTTGTGGAGTGACTTGAGTGCATGCATTATGTGGCGGACCCTGGCACCCGACAGGCAGCTGACTGTAATTTTCTCCTTATTCAACCTGGTGAGAGGGACATCAGTGTGCCGGACTATAGAGTCACCTATGACTAAAGTGTTAGGTACATTGTCTTGCCTTAGGGGCTGTTGCTGGGTGGCACACTGGTGTTGTGAACTATGTGACACATTGGTTGTGATTGGTGTTTGCGTTTCAGCTTCAGAGGTCTTTGTTGCGTGGGCAGGTTACAGTTAAGGGCCTCTGCATATGTGGATTTAGTGTTGCTATATGTGGGTGTTGGTGGTGCGGGTTTAGAAGGGCTATGTGTTGCTTGAGGTGTAGTGTGGGTGTTAACCTTCTCCTCTTGACTGTTTAGCACAATCTTGGGTGGAGAGAGCTTTGCTTCCATTTTGGCTATGTAAGTGCATCTCTCACAGGTTGTAGTGTTGGGTGGTAGGAGGAGAGGGTTGTCTGTGTACATGAGGCAATTGCTGCATTGCCCCAGTATGCCCAGATTCACCTGGTGGACAGGAGAAATCACCAGAAGCTGACCCTTGGACTTGCCTGGTTTGGGGCTTTTTTTTTTCTTTGTAAAGTATAGGAGCTATTTCCTTAGCAAGGTACTTTGCAATTATAGGCTGTTTAGTGCCTACTATTAATTTCTCCTTGTTAACAAGGAAAGTTCAGTGTTTGTATGAGTTTAAGGCTTCCTAGTGCTTTCCAGCAGGTATTAGAGAAAGTGCTAGTCACAGGGATGCTTACAGGTAAGATTGAAAAGAACGCACTCTGCAGTGTGCACTAGAGAAGTTAGATGTGAAAGTAGGTAACTTGAATTTTACCTGTTTAAAAAGTTAAGGTTTAGTGGAGAGTTACTATTTTTAAAACAGCAAGATGGATTGAAAGGGGTGGTCACTTTTGTATTTTGGTACTATGAAATACTGTAGGATGGCCAATAAATTTAAATAATTGAAGGGGTGGGATTTCAGAAATGATGATTTTGTGATTACTCACATAAGCCAGTGAAAGTCTTGCTACAACACAGACATGTGTCACAAGTGGACACAGCCTAACATTAGGAGGGTATACATAGGGACAGATTGCAGGTAAGCCTATTACACAGCTATGGGGGTTGTGCATGCTACATTGCACATTAACATAACTGTTCTGCAAGTGGTGGGCTCTGAAACTCGTGCGTCCATCATAACAGCATTACTTTTACCACCAGCTATTGGCCACACTAATATATATATGTCTTGCAGTACACAAGACACACTGTGCTGACTTACATCTTGTCATTCAGTGCTGATCTGCACAGTTGACAGGTATGGCTCACTGCCCTCAGGGACAGACACTATTGTCCATAGCAGTTGTTCAGCAGGACATCATTACAATAACAACTCCTGATGGCACATATACATCATTCCACATCATCTATCCCATTATTGTAGACCACGTACTGTATTCAATTACATGCATATATGCTTCACATACCTGTTGTAGGATTGTTGTCTCTTCTGGATACAGTTTGCTATGTCCCCTTGGTTAACTTGGGATGTCTGTAGGTTCAGTTGTTGAACAACTTATTATTTACTGGATGTTTGTTTGTTTTTTTCTCTCTCTCTTTCTCCTCTACATGGATTGAGCTGCTTTGAATAGATTGCAGCATGGATTTTGTAGGTTATGCACATGATCAGGTGATAGCCTCTGCACCAGTCAATGTCCACCACTTGCTACCTGCATGCAGCCTGCTGTGTAGTACTTCCAATTACCACTATCATGGCACCCCATTACTATAAATTTACTAAATAATGTGGGTGTGGTCCCTTTACCTTTCCTGTATGGATGACATCATTCCTGTGTGTGGGCAGCAGTGTTACAGACAGCAGGTAGCAATACCTCTTACAAGAGGACTTGCAGGCGCAGGCCAACTACATATTTGTATAAGGTTTCATAGCTACAGACAGTGTGAGTAGTGCTATTATATGCATTGTATACTGCTAGTGTTACAGGGTTTGTGTGTACATACTAGTTTAGCATGGAATGTAACCTGTTTGCATAGCTCTCAATTGTGGGCCTATCCACATGATGGTCAGAGGATTGGCTGTTATGTTTTGTCTGTCCACCACACAGGTCTTGTGTCAGATATATCACTGCCATTCAGTCTGTTAAATGCTATCAGTACATGGCTACATCCATGTGTGTTTCTGAATTCATATTCCTGAATAAGGGTATGTTGCAACCAATCCTGTAACACCAACAACTTTCTCAGTGAATAACAACAATATTGCAAATATGGCCCTGTGTTCTAGCCTCTGTCCTCTACCTATATACCAGGCTTTGTCCATATGTCACGCAGTAAGAGGTTGTTAAGTAGTGGCCTATGATTATGTCATGCTGCCATTCCTGCCATCATTCCAGTGATGTTGTGGTCCCCACACACATTGTGGGGTAGGGTCCATATATATGTTGGCTACAGCTGGACAAAAAGTGTGTGTCCTTGTACGGTCCAGAGGTCAGTGTATGTAACACTGTTATATGCCCATGTAAGTCATTCTATGAGGGAGAGATGTGCACCATAGATGACCTAGGCTGTTACAACATATGAGGGATATCAGTAGTAAGACACCTTAAGGTATATGTCTGTAAATTTTCATACATTACACCTTGGGAACATCAGTGAGCTAGTGCTTACTGTCTTACAGACTGTTCTGTTTGTCAGTGTGATAGTGATTTAAGTCAAGCATTGTTATATAACAGATACATATTCATTGTGACAACTTAATTATTTTCCAACTAGGGGTTGAGTACATAATGTAATTGGAGGTTGCTGAACTACATCTGCATTACTTACTGTTGATTGATTCTTATCTTCTGGGCCAGTGTTTCTTTATTGTGCTACTTGAAGGCCTTGGCCTGGACAGCAACATATATTATGCTTTCGGATTACTGGATAAAATGTTTGCTTGAGAGTTGCATTACTCAGTTAGTATGTATGTCAAACACCTAACAGCTATATGACATGGCATATACAACTGAAATAGTACACAAATAAAAATTTCTTATGTATGCAAACCTGTGTGTGGTGTCATATCCTTTGACTTGTCTGTGGGTATATGTTTCATGCAATAATTGCCTTTTGTATGAGAGAATCAAACACTGTCCATTTTAAAAGGTGGCAATTGTAGGAATACTGGCTGTTCAACATGCTGTGCACCCTGTAAATATGTATCTTCCTATGCATATCTATACATAGTAATATATGTATATGTGTGTATATACATATATATATATATATATATATATATATATATATATATATATATATATGTATGTGTGTGTGTGTGTGTGTGTGTGTGTGTATGTATCTGCATATATGTGTGTGTGTGTGTATGTATCATTGGAATGTTTACTGCTTCCACATTGTACATTCCCTATGGTAGACAGGCTGTTCTGCATATCTTATTGATACCATCCTGACATCGTATAGGTGGGATGGATTACTGTTAACTTCTTGTGGCTATGTTGTGTAGGGTCTTGGGTATGAGACTTGCAAGTGTTGTTATTGTGTTGCAAGGCAGATCTGTTTGGCTGTAGAGGAGGGGATGATATCAATAATTACTAGAGGTACTTAAATTGTTCCCCCTCACCCCCATTAATGGTGCCTTTGGTCTGTTCTCTTATATATCTATATATATATATATATATATATATATATATATATATATATATATATATATATATATATATATACACACATACATATATACATCTGCATATATGCATACATTTCTTCTACTGTTGAATGACTGTGCTGGATGATATGTTTGAGAAAACATCAGAGTTATTTATATCTGACATGGCTTAGTGATAAATCACTTTGGCTGTGGTGTGCAGGGTCCTGGGTTTGAGACTTGCTAAGGCTGTTTGTATTGTTGTTGGGCAGAAAAAGGGCTGTTGGATACAGAGTGATTTAAGACACTTTTAAGCAATTGTAAATGAGTTTGCACAGGTTTACATGATGGTAAGCAATGCTAACTTCTGGTTACATATGGTTACAGAGAGTTAGCTGTTCGATGTTTTGTGATTCGGACATATGCTAGTTGAGCATGTGTCTGGATCCCTCACACACACACACACACAAACACACACACACACACACACACACACACACACACACACACACACACACACACACACACACACACATATGTATTCTAAGCAAATCCAGAGTAGCACTACATTAGTGCATTGGATAAAAGCCTGTCTTTTTAATGTTACAATTTATGTACATATCACATATCTATGCTGCTTGTTATATTGCCCCTTTCATTACTCCTACAACTTTGGAGTATGGCACTGTAAGACCTAAGACATTTTGGAATTCCTCTTGTATATGAGTACATATAACTATAATGTAAGCAAGGCCAAAGTACACTGCATTTGTCCATCTGGTAACATCTGCCATGTCAATATTACTATTCCTATGGTGGATATCAACATATGTATACCATTTGTTATTTTGCCCCTTTAATTACTTGGAAAACTTTATAGTAGTACAGTGTAGTGATACCACCCAAAGTACTGCATTTCAAGGTATCAATTTAAATGGGCATTACTTTTGGTGGGATTGTGTGTTTATTTGGGTTTATATCAGAAGTTCAAGTTTTCAATATGATCGAGTTTCTGAAACTTGAACTTCAAAAAACAACAAAAATCTACTGTTTTTCTACATTTTTGCAGGGGGCACACATTTTGCATTTTTATATATACATATATACCAACTCTGAAATTGTACTACAATGGGGAAAAAGGGTAAATTTCCTGATTTACATTGTACCACGATGTCCATTCAAAAGCTGTGAGTTTTCGGAAACTCAATCATATTATTCTGACAATATGAATTTCGAGTTTCTGAAAACATGAGCTTCTGATAGGGACTCGTTTATTTTGTATGTATAATCAACGTTTCTTTTCGACTTTAAAGTTGTGGGAAATCTGTCGCATGTTTACCTTTATTTACTTATGTTTTCTTTTTTTTTTCTTCTTTAAACTTAAGTGTATGTTTGTGTTTTCTAGGTACAGTTTACATATTTATATTTTTTAGCAAGAAATGTAAATATAGCATATAGGAATGCTAGCAACTTTGATGCTACATGAACAATATAGATAAACGTATGATAACTCATCAACTGTGTATCAGGGCAGAAGACAAAACATATCTAGACTGTAGCATATATGCATTAACACCTCTTTTATCTGGATCTGGGGTCTCTTTTGCATGGCATGGGTATGTAGACAAACACATGCTCAAAGGCATGTGGTTGTATGGTCAAGCCAATTAAAACAAGGTAGGCTTCCCGGCTGCTGTGTGCACCTGACCCGGTATCACTCTCTTAGCTCTTTCTATCCACTACCCTGCAATAAGGGACCTGCCTGACTACTAAGGATTCTCTCATCTACCTCCAGCCTGCCAACTTGGACCTTCCTTTTTATGCTGTCCCAGTACTTCTCACCTGATTGAATAGTACTTGACAAAGTATGTATTATCATTGCCCCTTGTTGTAAACAAATTTGTTCTCATTTTTTAATCCCTATTAACTGATTGTTAGATCCTGAGTCAGGAAAGCCAGAAGCCAGACCCTCCCTAGGACCATTATCATCTATATACTGCTTCCCTGCCTTCCCTGTCCCTCAAGGCTCTATCCTAGGCCCTCTTCTTTTTTCTGTCTTTATTAACAATCTCTACACTATTGTTCCACAAGCCACTTGCATACAATACGCTGATGACTCTACTCTAATCTGTACTACCAAGTCCTCATCCTCTCTCCAAACCCTTACTCAAACGGTATTTAACTCTGTAGAAAAATGGTTTACTGATCAATGTCTCCTCCTCAACCCCAAGAAAACCAAACTATTACTCTTCACTCCCACTCAAAAATCGCCACAGATCCACTTCACTATTAACTCCTATAATGGAACTTGTATCTCCCCTGATCCTACTGCACGCCTTCTGGGTATAACCATTGATCACAACCTCAGTTTTGATGCCCAGATCAATAATACTATTCAAACTATCAATAAAAAACTAGGCTCTCTGTATAGAATCAAACCCTTCCTTACACAACTGGCTAGAACTTCCATTGCCCAGGCTCATCTTACTTCTACCCTATTCTATGCTTCTGCCATTTATACCAATCTATCTAAGCACAATCTTACCAAGCTTGAATCTAGCTATAATAATATAGTCAGATTTGCTACTGGCTCTCCCTATAGAACCCACCACTGTCTCAACCTCAAACAACTCAAACGGTTAGAACTACAAAACCAACTACGATATAATCAACTTGTAATCACACAAAAAATTCTGTACCACCCTACTAATACTCCTATCCTCTCTAACCTGATCTCTCCATATAAAAAATCTTACAATGCTACGCTCAGCTAGCAAGTTACTAATTGCCAACATTAAATCTAATAACAAAGCTGGGGACTCACTCTTTACCAATGTCATGGGCAGAATCTGGAACAACCTTCCTACAACACTAACCTCTCTTTCATCTACTCCACTGTTTAAGAAACACCTCAAAGATCACTTAAAAATACATTGGCTATGTCCCTGCTCAATGCCTGACTAAATATTCTTATTCTCCTTTCTCTGCCCCTTTTTTCCCTACCTCCTGGGCTACTGCCCCACCATAGTTCTAACTATTACAAGCTAACTCTTCTCTAATTATATCTTCCAGCCTACTCTCTTCTCCCTCTTTGACTAAGTGAATGTCAATTTGCTTTTCGTGCCAATTTGCTTTTCTTGTCAAATATTATATGAACTTGTGCTGATTGTACCTTATAACTCATGGCTTAATTGCTGTTTAAAACCTATACCAAGACTTTGTAACTTTGATCACTCAAATAACTTGTACTCTCTTTACAATCATTTTGTGCTTCAAAATGTATTTTTAAGCTTGTTTTTTATTCTAACTATTGTATGTAGTAATCTTATCATACTTGGAGCTTTTCTCCCCGGGCCTCTACTGAAAAAGGATATGTATCCAGCTAAACTAGCCCGGTCAACAAATATAAAATAAAAAATAAATAAAAATAAAATGAAAAGTGCAGTATAAATGAGGCTGTCATGAAGCTTCATGTGATAGAAGTTTGTATGCCAAAAGATGATGCACTGGAAAAATGCCAACATGTTCAGATGAATATGTAAGCAGAAATGGGTACATCAACAGACGTACAGTGGGAATGGTGAAGAGATGAAATATCTGGAGTCAGTGTTACACATATAGTCAGGCCATGGAGAAACCAGCAGTTCCATGTTAGAAATGTTGTAGCCTGATCAATCTAAAGCCTACCTGCTTTGTTTCCCTGATACCCATTAAGAATGAAAAACTTCCATGGAGGCATGCTTCAAGAGGAATTTGACAGGCCAGTTGAGGTGCAGGGTATAATAGGCTGCCATATACCTTTATACACCTCAATGAATGAGGATGGCATGATGCATGTCAGTAGTATGTTTAAGTTCTTCTGCCCCACATTCTCTGGAGTATGGAGTACCACAAGGCTCGGTCTAGGGTCCTTTGCTTTTCACAGAATTGCCGTGTGCATCACTTTGATTCCATTGATCAATTTATGCTTAATAATCATTTAAAGCTTACCACATCAAAAACTGAAGCTGTGGCAGCTCATGCCACTTTGAGAGATTCAACTGTGGTACCACTTTCCTCGGATATTATTCACATTAGCAACAAACCTGAGTTTGTGAACAAGGTGTGCAGTTTGAGTTTGACTCTAGATAATTGAGTGACATTTTGGGGCCAGGTATCAACTGCTGAAAAATAATCCTGTTTACATTTTCAGAATATTTCCAAGATCAAGAATTTCCTTCTAGAAGATTTTTCAGCCATTGTACATGCCTTGGTCTCATTTCATCTGGATTAATGCAAAGTCCTTTATTGGGATTTCCTGTTGCTGAGACTGACCTTTTGCAGATGGTGCAAAACTCTAGCTAGGCTTTTGCAACACTGAGCTTAACCATTTGTAGATGGTGCAAAATTCTGCTGCCAGGATACTTAACTCATACTTCATATTAACCATCATATTACTCCTGTTCTGTGGAACTTCCTTTGGATCCTGACAAGGTATCATACAATTTTTAAAATCTTTGTTTTAGTTTACCTCCCCATGCATGACTCAAGTCTCATCTAACTCAAGGAGTTACTGTATCATGTTGCCCATTGTGGTTGACATGCTAAGCCCCCCAGGTGTTACTGGTGGCTGCACAAAAATAGACTCATCAGGCTTATGCAAGCCAGATTCTAAAGCTCCCTGATACATCCCAACCTCTTAGAGCAGGAAATCTGGACAAAGCCTAAAATAATAGGGGAACAAAGGCTAAAAACTAGGGACAGATTTTAAATATTGCTCTGATAAACCTAGAAGGTTACTAGAATAACAAGATTTGTGTTAGCCTCCTTTTTGGAAGGATTCTGAAACTGAAATGTATGTGATTATTTGGTGACTTCAATCCTCAGTGATTTTAATGAAAAACTTAAATTTTATGAGGAACAGAACAAAAACATGAGCAAAACTCTGGACATTAAGAAATCTGGACAGTTGAGAGGTAAGAGTATAATAATTTTTTTTTTCAAAGCACTGGCTTGTTGCTTGATTGATTAATTGTTTACTCGATTATTCATATTCACAGTTGGACATCTTACGTTAATCACATGTATGTATGTTTATTTTTGTAATTTGTTGGGATTTTCCTTTATTTCTTACCTGTTTGTTTTCACTATTCTTTTTTATATTGTTTTTACTTTGTTTATGGTGCTTTGGAATATAAAAGCACTTTTAAAAATGTGAAGTTGATGGGAGGTTATTCATTCCATTAACTGACAGAAGATATGCAGTGCACATGGTATTATCACTCGTGTACGCACCAAACGAGTATGCATCAATCTCACATATTTCAGAAGGGCAGCCAATGTAGTCAATACAACAGACATATCAGGTTGATAAGTATATGTGCCAAATAATGCATGTGCATGCCATTTAAAGAATGCTATGGGATATAATTCCATAAGTACTAAACAGTTCTGTTTGTCTGTTTTGTAGGTGATGCTGGATATCCACTGCAACCCCAGAGGATGAATCCTATCAAATATTAACAATAGTTTGTAGATAAGAACAATAACCAAGAGCCAGATTAACTATCTACAACAGTGGAATAAAATGTTGGCATCATAAAGAAGAGGTTCAAGTACCTGAATGGCTTAGGCTGTATGATACGTTGATAACTGGAGAAAGCAATTTGGATATTTGTGGACATTGATGTGCTGCACAGCATATGACTGGAAATGAAAATGGCATCTGGATACACAGAGGGAGGCTGATCCCAGTGTATAAGAAGATGATGCAGTCAATGATGCTGAGAAACCATCATCACTGGTACTTGGTATGGCAAGTATCTATTCCCTGGTTGATGATCTTCAAGTCATACATTCTTGGCTAATCATTAATTAAAAGTGAAACACCATGAAGATGGAGGACTTGGTTGTACATGCAACCTTGACGATTCTTGTGCCGTACTATTTTCCACTTATATCATGTATGAGCACCAACTGATCATTAGCTCGCTGGTAACACCATTTTCCTTTTGTGTATCTGGTAAAATAGCCAGGACTTGTACTATACCCATGATGGGACAGGATGTAGAGATGGAGCAAAGCCACCTTCAGCATCACATACATTGGCCCTAAATTCAAGGGATGATATTTTGTAATGCCCTAACTGGAAAGAGTGATGTCATGCATATCACCACAGACAGTCAGCTGGCTCTGCCCCTTCCATACTGGCGGTCTAACCAGCAGTTGTAATGTATCCATGTCATCAAGGATGTGTCTTCATCAAGGGCATATACCCTTCCTCTGTTATGGAGTGGGTTAACTGGCAAAGCCACTCTTTCCCACCTCACCATCCTTAACTCATCCAGTGCCAGAGCTGTTAGTCAATATTATGCCATTTTGGTCATAGAAAGGGCTCCATCCCTCTATGCTATGGCCAAGGTAACATGCAAAATTTTGTTTTTATTCCTGACTCACAGCTAATACTTTTGGGAAACATTTCCTGGATCAAGCAATGAATACCACAAAATTATGTCTTTATTGTTGTACATACCCTGGTTTCTACCAGATTGGATTGCTGCCATGCCCTTTAATAATATTTAACTTGTGATAAGTATTAGCTATTTCATTATCTATTTTATTCATTAATTATTTATTTAGTATAAAGGGATGATATGCTTGTTTACTTGTAAGACATGAGTTGATTCTAATGTTGTGATTGGTTGTCCATTGACATTTTAAATATGTCCAAATAACAGATTTGCTTATTCTGATGAAGTTCTGTTTAATACAATAAAAGAATGAACACATTCAATCTTTTTACTGATGTATGTGTGTTTCATCTTTTTGACTTCCTTTTTTTTTGTTTATTTTATTCCGTTTTTAGTTATAATGCTTTTTTTTCCATATCATGCTGTTGTTTTACTACAGATATTAGGTTAAAATTTAAACAGTAGGAGCAGATTTGGAAAACATGAAATGCTGCATCCACAAATGAATTTGAAAAAGACAGAACATAAAGAACATAAAACCTCTACTAGGACTGCAATCACTGTAGCAAAATTCAATTTCACAAAATCAACAAATTTTCCTTTTGAGAATCTGAAAGTATTTTGGAAGTCCAGTTCATACCTAACAAGCAAAACTACAGACTAGCAACACATCCACCTCACTACTTGATATCAGCCTGCTAAATGGCATCAGAACCTTCATTATGAACACCCCAACTACCACAAGAATAAAAGCCACTACACCCCCACCTTCACAACCAGAGTCAACACTCTAAAACCCAGAGGTGATTCCTCAGTTTCACTTTAAAGCCCTTATGGATACAATTAATGTGTTGGTCAGATTTAGGCTATTGACTACAAGCAATTTGATCTGGGAGACTTGTAGTAGACCTTTTTTTTGAGGTTATAGTTATTGTAAGGTTGCTGTTGTATGAATGTGTGGGGGAGAAAATCATTGCAGTAGACTCCCTCTTATCCGGCCTCTCTTTAACTGGCCATAAAATTTCTGCTGTAGTCCTAGCAAAAGACAACAGAGAAGAACAACACTTCCTTCTCCTGTGGGCTAAATAATGACATACATATGAGTTTTACACTTCATATTCATTAGAAAAACTGCATAGTAACACACATCCTCTTATTCTAGCTGATCTATAACCTATACATATTATTTTGTATGCTTTTTCTGATTAACCAGCTATTTGTTTATCCAACCTACGGTCCGGTCCCAACAAGACTGGATAAGAGGGATCCTACAGTATTTTTTTGAGGGGAACAGAGAATAAGTTGTAAGTTATCTAAGCATTTATTTATGGTACTAAAGACACTTTGGGCTAGTTCCTGTAGCTGGGGATGGCATGGCAAATTAAAGTGAAGTCATCTGCATATTGAATAAAAAATTGCCTTGTTGTCAAACTTATGGAGGTCATTGGCAAATATTATGGAGTAAAGGGCCACAGATGGAGCTTTGGGGGAAATCCACTGTATTAGGGGTACAGGTATAGCAGATGTGTTTTCTAATAACTACTTTGAGGAGTGATGTGGTTAAAATAAGCTTAGCAAGTCATTTGAGTAATAAATTATAGGAGACTTTGTCAAAGGCTTTGGAAAAGTCTAAGAATAACTCGGTATATAGGAAGGATGAAATTGAATTATCATTATTATCAATATTGCACCCTGGCTGGAGTCCATGCAATGTGGTTGCAAGGATGTTGTGCTAAATTAGATGATGCACTGATTATACATTTTCAAGGATTTTTGATTAGTGATAGAACAGCAATAGGCCTGAAAGTATTAGTTCCTTTACATATACTTATTATATGCAATTGTTTTCATAGGGTATATATGCATTGTTCTCTGATGGATCTACTTATCTTTATAGATATAGTGCAGACAAATGACTGGGCATCAATTTTAAGATATTCTAAGGAGGTAGAGTGTTTTTCTTTAGCTTACCTAGGAGTTTGTCATTATGGTCAGTGAGTGTGGGCTGTAGGAGTAGATTTTGGGAGGAGAAGCAAGGAGTAACATTTACGTGTGTTATGTTGGTCTGTTAGAGTAGTGTATTGACTGGAAAGTGGACTATAAAGATTGTATTGGCAGACAATGGAGGTGGCTGCTTAGATGAAATAATCAGTTGACAGGCTGCATTATAGTTACTTTCATTTGGGAAATGTCTTTGTTCTGATGTTTTACCAGACTTCCAAATGTTGTTAATACCATTTCAAAAGAGTTTGGGATTTCAGATACTATTGGATTATAATTCATGGTAGTAGATTGCTTCATCTTTATGAGTTACAGAATTCTGCAAATCTTTAGGCTGAATGGGCATTTGAGCTTTTGTTACTCATTCCAAGCTTTTTCCTAAAATGATAGCAGGTGTTTTGATTCATAGATTAAGAAGTATGTATGCTTTTCCTTTTATTTTTGTCTTATGCAGCAATAGAGTTTAGAATATTGAGAAACTTTTGATTAAGGTAATTCATTGTTTAACTTGGTGAGAAGTATTTAAGTGAATGCCAGTTGCACTGTTGAAGAAGACAAACTGTAATTCAGTGATTTTTTAAGAGATGTGATCCAAGTAAAACAGCAGACCTAGGTAATTTTGGACTTGGCCCAAATAATGTAGTCTGGGTGGTGATCTCCAATGAAGTCTGGAAGGATAACAGGTTATATTAAGGATATCATAGTTATTTTCTGAAGTTAATATCCAGTTGAAAATATTTGACATATCTAAGATTTTGTCTATTCTTGTGGGTTCACCTATTAGATGGGAGAGGCCAAATAGATTCAGAGAGGGTAGAGATGCTTGCCCAATCAGTGTTAACATTGTCTAAGATTATACTATTTTTCTTGGATATAGAAGCTAGCCATGACAGAGTATCTTTGACTTTCTGCATTGCTGGTGTTCTGATTAGGTTTTATATAGATAGTGGCAATAAACAATGGTTGATGGGAATTATGTTCTAAAAGAAACAGTATTCAAATACCTCCTACTCAGTTGGTTAGATGGTCTGTTATGGATATGTTGTATAACATCTGAATGAAGTCATTGGAGACAGTTGGCTTTACCCATGTTTCTGTTACAGTTTTGGATATCTAGATGATATTACTTGTTCCAAGCATGCAACTTGTCAAGTTTATTGCAAATGGTCCTAGCATCTAGGTTTCTGATTCTCAGATTTTGGAAACAAATAAGAATTTAGGTTGGAAATATAATATTTAGGACCAGGGTGTGGATATATATTTCAACAGAGAAGATGGTGAATTAGCCTTTGATTGTATTTTCTAGATGAAGTAACATCAATAGTTTTAAGGTCTTTTTATAATTTAATGGGTATTTTATACAGGTTCCTAGAGTATAATTAATTTGTTTTTTTTTTCCTGTTTGGCCTGTTGCAAGAGAAAGAAAAGTGATAGATTAATGGAATGTGGAGTGGGAGTTTGAATTACTGTAGATAGTGTTTTGTAGATAGCTGTGATAGCTGGTTATTGTGGATAGGGAGGTTAGCAGTAGCAACAGTAATAGGTATGACATAGCAATTTAAGTGTATTGGAACTGTAGGCTACCACTTATGTAGGAGAAATGTATGATTTAGTTAAGTCTGTGTGTGCTGGAAATATTTTTAGAAGTACTGTAGGAATATAAATGAGGATATAGAATTTCTTTTTGTATTGTTCCTGCCATTAATCAACAGTTAGGGCAGTAGCCAGTCAGTACACACATGCACTGCTGGCTACTGGCAGGAGAGGTATGTGTTGGAGTAAGTAAGGAGAAATAAAGCAAGGTAAGTAAAAAAATAATGAAAAACTATATAAGTAAAACAGCTCCTAGAACTGCATACAGTTTGTCCAATAAGCTAGTACAATGATGTAAGTAGCTATATTTCTTTATTAAAGATCTATAAGGAGGATTTTCTTCCTAAACATAAAAAGAAGTAAAAGCAGGAACACAAAAACTGCCCCAAGAAACAGGCAATGACACCAAGCTGTAAATGAAGGTAGTTTATTGGCAATCACTGACTAAGCGCTTTCACCAAAATTGGCTTCTTCAGAGTCAGTGCATAAAATCCATTGTAACCCTTTTATACCAACAAATTAATTAAATAGAATAATTGATTAATGCATAAATTTCCCTCCAAAATAATTTAAACACATACACACAAAGAAATCCTAAAAAAGCAGAATGGAATAGTTGATATCACAAAAAACTGGCCATAACATTGAATACTGACATACATATATAAATCCGTATAAACCATCCTAATGAAACCATCAAATATTAACATAAAAACAATTAATATTTAATATTTAAAAATTCTTAGTTGTAACAATACCCCTTGAATGAATTTATTAAAATTGTAATCGTATCACACTTATACTAAACTAAGCTTGCCTTCTGTTTTAAAATAGGTTTAATTGAAATATAATCATTGATGCCAGGTTGTCTCATGGCATTCAATCTCAACTGCCATAAGACTTCCAACAGGGCCACTCTATTGGTAGTATCACCACTCTGTTCATCAATGACCCTATCAATAATAAAAAACACAAACTTTTTAAATCCATTACATCTACTACTATGTAGGTATAAAGCATTATGTTGATCCTTGTTTCTAATGGATCTAACATGTTCAGTGATCCTGTCACGTAGCCTACGTGTGGTCATTCCCACATAAAATGCTTTGCAGGTGATACACGAAGCGATATACACAAGGTTCTTAGTATTGCAATTACATTTGCCCGGGCATGACAATGTTTGTCGATAACCTTTCACAGAAACATATGTTCCCTCAGCTATAAACCTACAGCTTCTACAACATCCACATATTGACATCCTAGATACTCTATTCCTTGTTTCCCTTTCCAAGATAATCTTCAAATTGTCACCCCTACTAAATACTATCCTAGGATGTATTCCTAGAATCTCCTTAGTAGCAATACTTAAGCAATATTCCCATGCATTACGTAGTGCCAAGGCAATATCTGTTGCTTTTTCATTAAACTTCAAAACAAAACATGGTCCAAAAGACTCTATCTGATTGGGAACCACTTGTTCACATTTAACACCATCAATTTCATGTACAGTCTTAAGAATAGGTGAATAAACTGTGCTTCTTTTCCTAAAAACCTCCTTCTTTAAGCTTAATAACAATTGAAGCGGGTAACCCCTATCAATAAGCATACCAATAAGCTTAAAAATTTCCTGTTTGAATAACGTCTCATCACTCACCAATCTAGAGATGCGCACCATTTGTCCCTTGGCAACCCCTTTCCTCTGATGGTAAGGGTGGCAACTCTTAAAATGTAATAGCGAATTTGAGTAACTTTCCTTCCTATATAAAGTGCTAGACAGCCCATCGTTATCTTTAAAAATTGTAATGTCCAAAAAATTAATGCTATCTTTGTTCCATACATGTGTGAACCTCAAGAAGCTGGTAGTGGTATTCAAATATTGCACAAATTCGACCGCTCCAGGCTCATCTCCTTTCCATAAAATAAGCAAATCGTCTAAAAAACTATTATAAAGTAGAATGTTCTCATAAAACCTAGATGAGAAAATAAAGGTTCTTTCCCATGCTAATAACACAAGATTTGCAAAAACTGGGCCACACCTAGCCCCCATTGCTACCCCAGAACATTGTTGAAACATTTCACCCTCAAATTTTATGAAGTTGTTGGAAAGTACAATTTCCATCAAATCACACAAAAAATTGAGTCTATCTTTATCTACAGTGTGGCTCATGTTTAAACTATCATGGAACATCTCCAGTCCTAAACTGTGGGGGATAACAGAGAACAAATTGACAACGTCAATTGTAAGGAAACCAAATGAACTGTTGTCAACATTGACCTCCCTTAATCTTTCTAGGCAATGCCATGAGTCCCTCAGGACATGGGCTACCTCATTTAAAGCTGTTTTACAAATAGAGTCCACAAATGAGGCAAGGGGTTCAGTTTTTGAACCCCTAGCTGCCACAATGGGTCTAAATTGAAGGTTTGTAGTGCCTTTGTGTACTTTAGGTATGCCAAAGATACATGGCAAGCTAGGGCTCTTGACATAGAGGTAGTTATATTCTACTTCAGAGATGGCTCCTTGAAACAATGCATCTGACAGGAACAGGTCGATCTTCTTGTAAGCAAGATTGATTTCATTCTTCGAAACTCTTTTATATGTATTATCATCTTCAAGAATAACGGTCATAGATGCCAAATAATCAATTTTGTTCATAAGAACCATCCCCCCACCCTTGTCGGGTTTCATACACCTAACATTGTTGGAAGATCTTAGCTCCTTCAAAACTAGTCTTTCCTGTGTAGTTAAATTGTCAATGTCTTTATTCTTACAACCACAAATTTTCCTAAATTCGAATTCAACCATATTTTCAAGTGCAGTAATTTCACAACATGAGGGTGGAATGAAAGTGCTCTTCCTCCTAAGTGCCATAGTTGTTGCATTTTCAACATTAGATTGTAAATGTTTATTTCCTTGAAAAAACATTTCTAAATGTAACCTCCTCGTGAATAACTTGAGATTAACCAACACCTTAGCAATATCTAATTTAAAGTTTGGTACAAAATTAATGCCTTTAGTGAAGAGTTCGAAATGCGTATCACTAATGGCAATTTCTGTGTAGTTGTAAATAAAAAATCCCAACTTTTGCAACGTTTGACAATTCAAACCCACTTCAACTTCTAACACTTACATATTACAATCTGTATAATCATTAGTTAATGTATCAACACATTCTACTTCACTTGGATGCACAATACACTCACCCAAAATAACAGCATCACCTATTGTATTCAAAGCTAATTCAGGAGAAACAGAACTGTCGTTCACCACAGGTGAAAACTTTTCTTGTTGAAAATTGTTAACATTCAAGTCACCGCCCCATTGTTAACACACAACTCATCATAAAAACCACATTGCTCAAAACTAGAACTTTCATAACCAACTTCTAATTCTTCCATGCTGCAATCTATAAAGACATTAGCAAATCTATCAACAAGTTTTACTTCACTTGGAAGCACAATACCCTCATCCACAATCACAGCGTCACCTATTGTGTTCAAAGCTGATTCAGAATGTATAACAGAAGAAACAAAACTGTCGTTTACCACAGCAAAATGCTTTTCTTGCTGAACATTAATAATATTCAAATCACCCTCCCCATTGTCAACACGCATGTCATCTTTAAAAACACACTGCTCAGAATTAAAACATTCATAATCATAAACAAACACAGAAGCAGGTGAAACAACTGTACAAAAAGCATTGTTAGAAACATTTAGGGATTGCTCAAATAAATTGCGCTCAATCAACCCTAATACTGTTTGTCCCCTCTCAGAGTAGCTTGCACTCTGTTCATCAGTCTCTCCGATCTGTTATGGTCAGTTTTTTGTGATACCAACTATTCCATTCTGCTTTTTTAGGATTTCTTTGTGCGTATGTGTTTAAATTATTTTGGAGGGAAATTTATGCATTAATCAATTATTCTATTTAATTAATTTGTTGGTATAAAAGGGTTACAATGGATTTTATGCACTGACTCTGAAGAAGCCAATTTTGGTGAAAGCGCTTAGTCAGTGATTGCCAATAAACTACCTTCATTTACAGCTTGGTGTCATTGCCTGTTTCTTGGGGCAGTTTTCGTGTTCCTGCTTTTCTTTCTTGTGCCCTAATTTGGGATCCTTTGTCGTTTGTATAAAAAGAAATAAACATAAAAAAAAATCAGTAGATACATTTGAGTACATTTAATCTGGCTGTAGAAAGGATCCAACCTCTTATAAAATAAAAGAAAAAAATATCCTGCACTTAGTAGATGAGGCACTGTTTCAGATAATGTCATGGTCCCCTGCCTAGTTCACTTAAAAAAATCTTTCTGATGATAACATTTTTTGTTGACAGGGAAGACAGTAGGTTGAAGCTTGTCAGCTTTGAACACGAACTACTATTTGTGTACTCCTATCACTACATAGTGTACATTAAGAATCACTGGGATGATGATGCTGAACAATTATAGTAGTTTATCAATTATATTGTAAAGTTTATTTTCCATATATACACTGCACTGGATTTGGTAGCCAATATAATTTCAATGTATTATAAATCAAGGAATACAGTATATCAACTTGAGTGTAATACTAAACATCATGCACGTGAATTGTTGAGACCCATTTTATCTAAAAATATTACCTAACTTATAGTCCCTTGAAAACACATTTCATCAAGTAAGTAAACCGATAAAAAAACTTTTGCTTTCTGATTGGTTACACTAACAAAAAAGTGCCACTAACTCATGACATAATTTGTTTGAATTTTGGTCAGTTAGGGAAAGGGTGGAGTTAGAAGCAAGGATGGGAGAGTGTTAGGGATGGCATACATGTGTATGGGTGGGCGGTTGCCCTCTGCTACCATTTTAGGGCTTGCAGAAATCCCATACATACAATATGATGGTGGAGGGACAGGACAGGGCAGACATCTGACCTAACCACAGTTTAACACTGGACATCTTGGAACTGTGAGCCCCACCCAGCCTACATAGGAGTGAACACCACAGAAAGAATCCATCAGTCACAATACCACTGACATAGGCTATAGGAGGGTCCAGAGGCAAGGAGCAGGGTCACAGGCTGACCATACACAGATGACACATACAATTACACAATAGTCAACACAAGTGAGCGTGACTGCTCTCATGAGCATGGCCGATGCTACTCCTCAAGTTCCACCCTAAGGACTCCTTACCTGGCCACCCATTCCAATTCAAAAAGTTTGACACCTTCGGTGTGTCCTGCTTGCTGACAGAACCATGTCTACTCGTGGCTGTTGTCTAGGTCATGAATTCCATACATTTATTTGCTCCCAAAATGAGAAACCATATCAAGGTTTTTGTGAACCCTCATGAAGGGCTATGATATGATATTGCTACCATGGACAGGGTCATACACAAAACACTGATCAATAAATTAGTACAACTAGGTATTGATGTACTGTTGATAAGATGGATAGCTGCATGACTAACAAATTGGACATGGCAAGTATCACACACCAACTGGACAGGTGAAATCTTTGGTTGCAGTCAAGGTATCTCACAGGGCTCTGTCCTAGGCCCTTACTTGTTTAGATTGTATCTTTCAGACCTTACTTTTTCATCTGAGGTGTTCTACAGTCCATATGCTGATGACCTGAAATTGGGTAAACTGATTTACAAGTGTTACAGATAAGCCATGTCTGCAAAATAATTTGACTAAATTGACCATTTGAGCACAGGAGAATAATATGTTGCTAAATACATCAAAAACTAAGCATATGAGATTTGGGAGACATAAACTGAAAGTTGAATATTTAATATAGCACACAGTGATTAAAACTGTATGCTCATTTAAGGACCTGGGTATATGGGTAGATTCAGCTATGAGTTTTTCTAATCATATCAACCAATTGGCTAATGATAGTTATAAAACTATAAGTTGTATAAAAAGAATTATAAAGTCTAGGAAATCAAACATAAAGAAGTCATTGTTAGACCCAAACCTGAGTATGGAATAACAATATGGAAACCCTATAGGAAAACAAAATTAATAAACTGGAAAGAGTACAGAGGAAATATACCAAGGGCATCCATGGATGTGAAATTCTAAGTTATTATAAAAGACTACAATATCTGAACTTGTACAGTGCATCTTACAGATAGTTAAGAGGAGATTTTATTTAGGTATATAGGACATTTAGGGACAACTACCTCTGGGAATGTTTGCGGTTATCATAAAGTACTAGAGAATCATCAGACAACCTATGTAGAAGATTCTATAGGAATGAGAAGTGAACTAACTGGTTCTCTGACAGAGTAGCTGATGCTTGGAACAGACTATCAAATTACATTAAAGCAGTACTAGTTTAGATTTTTAAGAACAGCCTGAACATTTATTATGAGAACGAGTTTTTTTGGTATATTGGCAAGCTAGAAGGGCATTAATGCCCATGCTTGAAACATTTGTATGTATGTATGTATGGACCACATCAAGCCTGAAAACATCTGGGTGACCTTGTACACATAGCTAATGTTTACAATATGGCAGCTCCACCCCCCGCACTGGAGGAGGGGATCCTTTACTCCCCTCAAACTATTATCTGCCTGGGTGGCACAGGAGTGGACAGCTTGGATCACAAATGAAGAGCTGGAAGCTACCCTTGCTGTTATGTGGAAGATTACCTCTTTTTGTTTACCATAATCACATGTATTTGTGTCTGGTTTCTACACCACCAACTGAAAGAGATATATGCTTGTCATATGAGGCTTGAAAAGCATCCCTTGATCTTTGAGACTGCTAATTTTACTAGATACTTATTGCCAATCCTGAAGAGAGGATGTTCTCCAAAGGTTTTAAGGAGACATTCATGATTCTACTCTTCAAAAATGCTGGTTTAGATACTGACATTAGTTCCAGTTGAAAGTCTGATGAGGGCAATTGTGATCTTCAGAACAGTGAGACTAAACAGACAAAAAAATTGGAATATATACCGAGTCAGAAGTTGCTGTATCTCAAGTTATACCTTTTATAGCAATGTACAGCAGTCGTAGTATATATATGCAACAGAGGTTTGAGAACATAGAGTGCAAAGCTCTCTGCAGAAATGCTTTAATGCCTTTATAGTGAGGTTTCATATTCAATGTAAATATCTGCTATTTGCATCTCAGCTTTTGTCATTCTGCTACTCTCAGTTGTGGGTCTCACACTTTTAATAGGGAAACTCTAACATTTTGGATGGCGATTACCAAACTGCCAACCTACAGTCCTTAGGAAAGGATTTGGAGAATGTGGAAAAATTGTACTCAAAAATTGCTTACTGATCCACATGCTCCTGGACCCTTTGCAGTCTGGTATCTGGTGCTGGTACAGGGCCCTTCAGAGGTGCTCCGGAAATGTGTGCTGCAACTTGTAGGGGCTGCATGCTAAATGTGACAAAATCAAGTTATAGCCTTCCAGTTCAAACAGATATTCATATCTGTAGAACCATCAGTGTTACTAAAGTAAATGGAAACTTGTTCAGCACAAATGAATCTTTACAGTGGCAGGACTCACTAGAATCTAGGTCTTAAACTGGAATATTCAAGCCACAATAAACCCAATTAATATTACTTTTGTAATGTTTTGTAGGCAGCTTTATTTATCTTACTATCAATTCAGCCTACACACTTCCATACCTACTGTTTGCTACATTTTGTTCATTTAGTTGTGATCTTTCATATCAGAGTTCTGTTTGTCTTGCTTACTTGTTGAGAAATTTGTAGAAATTATGACAAAGTAAATAAATAGTATATGAACAACATTTAACATATCTTTAGATGTACTGCACACAAACCAAGCATTAATACAGCTGTGTTGCTCATCATGCAACCTCTAAGATGAAAATTTTCACTAGCTTTTATACAATATGCATTTGCATTTATTAATCTATGTACAAGTAGACAGTGTTTGATACCTGAAGGTGTCACTCAGATGGTGCTACCATGGACATCATTCTATGTTGGTCCTTATTAGCCTTTCAGCTGCATTTGACTGTTTACCGTGTTGTCTTGATGCACTACTTGAAGTTTAAATAGGGTCTGACCAGGACAGTGCTTTCCTGACTTGATTTTCCTATTTTAATTTCAACACTGGGTGCCATGTATTTCTTTCTGTTGAGTTGTGGGATTCCTCATGGATTCAACTTTGTTTAATATCTGTATTCTTCTTCTGAATGATGCTTCAGAAAACATGGACTTGGGGTATCATAGCTAAGCTTTTTTTCTTTGAACCTTCCGTCATAGAAGTTGTGATGATTTTGAAGATATACTTAGCCGATCTTCAAAACTAGACTATGTCAGATTGACTAAGAACAAACCCAAGAAAATATGGTTATATTGGAGGCCACTGGGCATGACTAACTGACTATTTGTCTTCAAACAGTTATAAAATTATGAGGTGCAGAGGTGAGTGCAGTCTGGAGTGCGTGACCTAGTAGTATTTCTAGATGATGGAGTGCTTCAGAAGGACCAAGGGTTAGCTAAAGTAAAATTTCTTTATCACCTCAAAAACATCTCAGGGGGTGCAGGATCTCATACCAAGCTATAGTCTTATTACAATATGCATGTGTTTCCTTGGTGCATGTAGAGAATCATTGTTAACTTCATTCAGTGTTGAATTTGGTTGCTAGGGTATTGACAAACTCTTCTATAATGGCCCATATCACACCTGTACTCCATGTTCTGCACTGGCTTCTGTTATGGTATACTATCACTTGCAAGGCATTATTTCACATGTACACTGTTCTAAGTGACTATGGCTACATAAAGGATGGGTTCAGGCCACATTACCCCTTATGAAGACTTCATTCAGTCAGCAGGAAGCTGCTAGAGAATCCCAGCATTCATCTTGTTTCCATTAACCTAGAAGCATTTTTGATTGCTGCACCAGTCCCATGCCACTGTGTCTCAGAGACAGAAAGAGAATTGCAATATGTTGTTGTTGTATCTTTCGGCTTTTTCTGGTTAGGGGTTGCCACAGTGGAACTCCAGTCCGTTAATGATTGGCAGTAGATTTTTACGTACCGAGTTGCCAGCTCTGACGCACAACCTTCAACGAAGGTACGCCCATTCAGGCATGTCTCCACACAGAAGACACTTTAGCTGAGAATTGAACAGGACAACATCTTACTGTGAGGCGACAATGCTACCACAGCACCACCACCGCAGTTCAGAAAAAGAAAACCTTTTCAACTGAACTCGCATTGATATCTTTTTCTATATAGCCACAGAGACATACGGTGGGTATGCAGCATACTATTACTGTCAGCTGTGAACAGCAAACAGTGGCAATAGATTTTTATGCTAACACACCATACATATGGACAACATATGTATGTAGACAAATTTGCATCAGTGCTCACAAAAATTGCCCAAAGCAAGCATTACAGTCGAAGTATTACCATTTACATACAGTGGTTTCCAAAGAAGCCTCAAAAAGGTAGACAGTATGACAATATACAATCAGGTAAAAGTATTGCTTGTGGAAGACTTCAGCTTCAATAATCACATGGCAGGAGTATTGCAGTCATGTACATATTGAACACAGACCTACAAAGTGATAAAACACAACCTATGTGCCATAAAATAAGTGCACACACCTTGGTATTAGGCAGCTGCATTATTTCCACATGTAGAGGTAATCATACATATGTGAGGATCATACAAAACTACAGACTCTTTCTGTCACTGAGACACAGCACCCCTCCCCTTCATAGGAGCTGGCACATATGCCCCAACGTATAGCAAAGTACTAAATAAGCATTTATATAGCTGCATGGAATCAGGAATACCAGACAGGATGAAATCCTCATCCTCAAGAATGAGTAAACCTGTCTTGTGGACATCTGTAATAAATAAACTCTATAATAAAAGGAAAAAATTGCTGTCCAGGACCAAGAAGGAGCAGGTGCCTAATTGGAAGCAATCTCTCCTTAGCCTGAACAAGCAAATAAGAGCACTAGTGAAATCCTCCAAAGCAAACCTAGCGTCCAAACTGGCCACATCTACTAAAGACAATCATAAGGCCTTCTTCACATATGTTTTCAAGGGAGGCACCCAGATCTGCTCAGAACTGGTGGTCAAGGACACCACATACACAAACGCTGTAGATATAGCCAACCTGCTGGCAGATAGATTCAGTGAAAACTTCAGTCCTCTGACCCCCCCCCATCAGTAAAATAGAACATATCCAGTACCTGCCCCCTCTCCTTATCCCTAGGGAGCAAGTCATCACTGCCCTCTCAAAGGCAAAAAATACAGCCTCCATGGGACCTGATAACTTGCCAGGCTGCATCCTACATAAACTCAGGCAGGAACTTGCAGCATCATTAGGCACCCTATTCACCCAAAGCCTGAGTACTGGCTTCTTCCCAGCTGAGTGGAGGATATCGACTGCCATCCCTTTGCACAAAGGTGGAGCATCCACCAATCCAGGAAATTATAGAACCATCAGCTTAACTAGCTTGACCTGCAAGGCGATGGAGCAGATTATCATGGACCTCATTAACATGGACATTGGCAACCTCCAGACACTTGATCCCACACAGTTTGGTTTTGTCAAGGGAGGTCATGCCAGTTAAATTTGATTGACTTCTTTGAGACAGTCACCAAGGCCATAGATGAGGGGAATATGATGCACACCACTTACCTTGACCTGGCCAAAGCCTTTGATACTGTTTCCCATTTGGGTATAATAGATAAACTCTCTCAACTAGGCATCAATTCATATGTTACCAGATGGGTAGCAAACTAGCTCATTAATGGAACCCACCTAGTCAAAATAGGGGAAGTCACCTCAACTAGTAGGCACGTAACAAGTGGTGTACCGCAGGGATTGGTCTTGGGGCCTCTGCTGTTTGGGGTATACTTCTTGGAGGTGCAGGACAAATCTAGTCTGCTGTGGCTGACCAGGTTTGCAGATGACTGCAAGCTGGGGGCTGTCAATTCCCCTAGTGATGTGGACGTCCTCCAAGAGGGTCTCACACAAACAAATGACTGGTGCCAGAAACATGGCCTCAAACTGAATGCCAAAAAATGCATCCCTTTTGGGGAGAGTGACATCCCCACAAATTATCACACTGATAATAAGGTCCAAAGCATGCAATCAGTTGTGAGGAACTTGGGAACCCAGATTGATAGCAAACTGACTTTTGACTACCATATTGCCTCTGTTGTATGCAAAACTTTCTACATGGCCCAGCTCATTAGTAAGGGTATCTCATCCAGGGACAAAGTGGTCATAACATCCCTGTATTCTTCCCTTATAACACCAATTATTGAGTACATTGCCCCTTTTGGCATGTACCTCACAAAGCATATACAGCAGCTGGAGAGACTACAGAGGTTCCTCACCCGGAGAATCCAGAGCCTCAAACATCTACCCTACACAGATAGGCTAAAAGCCCTGTCCCTCTATTCAATCTCCTACAGACTCCTCAGAGGTGACCTCTGTCTGGCATGCAAAGCAATCTCAGACCCTGCCCTGATGGGACTGCTGTATAGCCACAAGTCAAGCTCCATCGAGTAACCCACATATGCAACCTCAACCTGGTCTGAGACATCAATAGGACTTGCTGGTGGGACATATTTGTGTCCCAGAGACCCCCTTTTGTGGAATAGACTCCCTGTCCATGTAAAGCAGAGTACCTCATTAACCCTTTTTAAGTGCAACCTGGCTAACTGGATGGGGAACAGAAAATACACCCCTTGGATTCCACCTGTGTCTCTGCTGCACAGTGGCATAGGGTGCAGACTTGTTGGAACAAGGGCTAAATTCTTGGCTAGGCTTGTAAGGGCCTCAGGGCCATTAGCCTAGTAACTTCTTGTGACTCTATAAATCAGATGACATGTTTTGCTCTTCAGCATCATCATACCTCACAGCTGTATTTTTACAGAATGTCCAGATAGATTTTTGCTTCATATTTGTGGTCTGTTCCTTATAAAATTTGTGGTTTTCTGGCAAATCACTGGGATGATCTGAGGACTGAAGTCACTAAATAATGACATATATTTGAGTTTCAGACTTCAAATCCCTCAGAAAAATGTATGTTAACACAAACCCTGTTACTTTAGCAATTTTCTAAGTTTATAAGAGCAATATTTAAAATTTGTCCCAGTTTTTGTACATTTGTCCCCCATTTTGTCAGGCTTTGTACAGATATCTTGCACTAAGAGGCTGAAAGGTATGAGCATCATATATAACTTATGGACATAAATAGTATGCAATGTTTCGGAATTTTGGTGACAACATCTTCTGATAACTCTTGAGTCCAAAAATATGTCCCAATATCTACAAGTCTTGCAAAGAAAGCCAGCTCTGTTAGTACAGAGGGATAACACCCTTACTATGAACTAGACAGCCTGGTTTCAATTAGTGGCCCTAACATATGTAACAGCTGGTGGGGAAGGGAGGAGTGATGAGGCTATGCCTACCCATATCTATTCCGAGGTGGCATGGCGATGACATACTGGTGTGAGTTAGCATAGCCTTGAAACTGCAGAGCAGCCCACAGTCATGAACAGTGGCCAGAGTACATGAATGGCAGGCTATGAGGGGGGTGTCATAACTGCATGAGTGGTAGACGCAGCTTATGAGATGCACATGCCTAACAGCTTACAATAGCCTTCTTTTTTTACTATTTATTTTTTATTAGATAATTTAGTAAAATATATTTCATATTGAATTTATATAGAAATTGCATTAACACAAAAATTAACAATAAATAAACACAATAAGATTAACAGTATAACGACTATGTACAAGGTGTCTACATGTATAAGATCTGCAATAAATCACAGTTTTAACTAGAATTCACATCGCAAGTGATTAAATGTCTTTTTGTTAATTTTTTAAGTTTCATCCATGAGTTTAGGGCAGTGGTTGTTCTAGTGGTTTTCCCTTTAACTGTCATAATTTCCATCTGATAGGTTTCAGTCGCAATATTGCAGAATTCCTTCATAGTTGGTATGACATTTGATTTCCAATTTTTTATCACCTTTCTTGCAATTGTAAGAGTCCAGAGAAGAGAATGATCAACTCTTTTAATACAAGGGGTACTGGAGTATTGATTAAGATTAATGAATTATTTAGATGAAAATTATCAGTAAATTGAGCCTATAAAAAGGAGTTAACATCATTCCAATGTTCCATATGTTGCCAATTGGCCACTATAGCTAAGTTACATCTACAGCAATTTTTTTTTATTTTATACATCAATTGTGTTCTATGAGCTGTAAAAAATGCTCTACGTAAAAACTTCCATGAGAAAAGTGTTTTGATGATGAAGTAAAGTTAGAAGATGTATGATTTTTTTTCATTATTGCTAAGGTGATAATTATTAATGGAAACAAAATTGTCCCAGTATTTATCATTACAATATTGTATATTATTTATAAGTATCTTATGTATTTTAGAGAGGGAACCTTTCTCTGGTAAATTTAGATGTATAGATAATATTAAATAGTCTGTGAGTTTAGGTATCTCATTTCTGATTGTTGCATTAAAGAATGTCTTCTTTCCATTGCATATCTGCAATTTGTTTACATCAAGCCACATTTCGTTATCCAAATTTATTAATAATAAAGTCTAGAGAATTAACTTTCTCTCTGTCCATAAGTTGAAACCAGAATATAAGTTGTTTTTCTTCAAATTTATTAATTGAAAATGTATTAAATGTGATAATATTGTTCTGTGTATATGCTATAGGAAAGACCAAAAACATCCATGCTACATATTCAAGTATCCTATAAACACAATTTTTGAAACTGGTGAATGTCGATGTAATATAAGTTTAATGTATTTGCATTTTTTGATATGTAAAAATATAGTCTTTTAATAACCAGAGAAAAGTGTTATAAATTTTGCTATAATGATTTGTATTTAATTGATATTTCTCCAAAACAAAATTTTCCTGTATATCTTTCTATTTAGCAAAATAGTTTTCGTTTGTGCATAAGATAATTGTTTTAATAATGGCAGACAGGGCATAATTCTATGTCGGGTAAACTTATCCCACCATTAAACCAGCTGCATTGATTATTAAGTACCAACCTAGGTCTATTAGGATACCCAAGAAATTTGAGTATTAATGAATTGATTTATTTCATATATTGTTTGGGAATAGCTGGTGCTAATGATTGTATTATATATAATATTTTGGGTAATATCATTTTTATGATCAAGAGTCTTTCCTCCATTGTAAATAAAAATGTGTTCCATTTTATTATAAGATTTTTAATCTTCTCAAGACTTGCATTATAGTTTATATTAATTATGTCTTTAATATTCTTAGTTAAGTTTATTATAAGATGTACCATCTTTGTCAATGTATTTAGAAAAATATCCTGATATGCTGGTGTTATTAGAATTAATACATAGTATTTTTGTCTTGTCTTCATTAAATTTTAAACCCAATACAGTTTGGAATTTTTTAATGGTATTGAAAACAATGTTAAGTGAATTTGAATTATCCTTTAATGTAAGTAGAATATCATCTGCAAATAATAATTTCAAATTTAAACTATCTCCAAACTGAAATCCTATAATTTCTGAATTTCTCTAATGTAATTTGCAAAGGGTTCCATAATTAATGTAATAGCAAAGGTGATAGAGGACATTTCTGTTTTGTACCCTTTGTGATAGGAATAGACTGTGATAGATATGACCTAATTTTTTTATATAAGCTAATGATTTTTCATAAAGATTCTTGATAAGAGATTGAAATTCTATTGGAAAATTACTCTCTTGTAACATTCCCAACTAAATGTGTCAAAAGCATTATTAATGTCTAGGCTTACTAACATTAAGTATTCCTTTATATTATTAGCAAAGCCTATTATAGTTAATGTTCTTTCAATGTTATCATAAGTATTACTATTCTTTATGAAATCTGTCTGATCATTATTAATTAAGAATGGTAAAAATTGTTGTATTCTGTTAGCAATGATAGACATAAACAATTTATAATCAACATTCAATAATGTTATTGGTCTGTATGAGATACAGTTTGTTGGGTCTTTATCAGTTTTTAATATGGGGGTAATAAGTGTATGTTTCCATGAAGGTGGGACTGTCTCCAGATCTTTTACTGATTGACTAGTATTAAGTAAAATATTTAGTACATTTTTAGGCATCAATTTATATAGTTCATGTATTATACCATCATTACCTGGTGCTTTATATGATTTTAGTTTTGATATTTGATAAGCAAGCTCATTCATAGTTATAGGTTTGTATATTATTTCCATATGTTGGTTTGTTAGTCTGTTATTAGTATATTTTATAATAAATATTTTATTGGTTCCTTTGTGTCCATATCAGGTTTATATTTATTAATCTTTGCAAAATGTGTTTTAAACTCATTAAGTATATCTTCTATATTAGCAATTTTTTTCTTTTTTTTCTGTACTGTATATTTCTTTGGTATGATAAGATTTTATCATCATTTTGGTTCTAGAAGCTATTTTAAGTAAAACTTTTGGGTTTATTGAATAATTAATTTTACCTTTTCCAAATAAATTTTTGACTTTATGATTTAATATTTCCAAATATTTATTTTGCAATTCATTTTTTTAATTGAATAGTATTGATAACATGAAGATTTATCTTTAACTTATCTATCTTTTCCTGTAGATTTTTAAGTCTTTGTCCCATTGTTTCCTCTTTGAATACCAGTTAGTAATCCTTCCATGCAAATAAGATTTAAGTGCATCCCATATGTAAACTTTTGAAACTTCTGTTGAGTTATTGGATTCTAATTAAGTATTAATCTCTTTATCAAAAAATTCTTTAAAGTCTTTCATGGTGGCAATGTATGTCAGAATTCTTTTAAAATGGACATTATTAAAATTCATAAAAATATCTAATATGGGATTATGATTGGATATTGGGCATGAAATTATTTTGGCTTTATCAGGGTTTAAGATTAAGTCATATGAGAAAAAATTCTGTCAGTAGATTGAGTTCTATATCTATTTGAGAAGTGAGGTTATTTGAGTGAATCTTTTTCTAACAATTCATTAGAATCTTTTATGTTAAGGATATTAACAAAGTTTAATAATGCTTTAGCAGTAGATGATATCTTCTGTCTTCCCCTGGAATTTGGATCCTTTTCCTGTAATATGCAATTAAGATCGCCAGCGATTATAAGACTAACCTTTGAATACTGCATAATCAGATCTAAAAGAATTGGCTGTTTTAACACCTAACTCATGTATCCAATATAGATTCAGCAGAAAGTATATTTTCCTGTTTACTAGTATATTAGCTAAACAAAACATACCTTTATCATCATTACGGGTGCTTAAAATATGTGGCAAAGGTAGTGAATTATTCCATAGTATAGCAACTCCTCTCTTTTTTGATTATACTGGGAACTAGCTATAACTGTGCACTGTTTATTATTCATTCTGTTTATGTCTGTTGATATCAGATGTGTTTCTTGTACAAATACAATTTCTGGTGAATATACTTCTAGATATATGTAAAAACTGGTCCTCTTATAACCATCATTTATGTTTGAAAGATATTTTAAGCGTGCCATCAAATAAACATTAAGTATTTCTGCTATATATAAGATGTTTACATTATATGTCTAACTTGTAGCATAAACCTCTAGTGAATTTCTTGTATTTTATTAATATTGCAATTGTAATTGATTTATTCTTCACTATCTCTTGAAATTTGAGTGTAGACACCAAAAAGAAAAATATTATAACTAACATTAAATAATGTAATTGAACTCTAACAATCCACCCCCACATGGAGTAAAGAACTCCAGACTTAGAGATTATATCCAAGTCATTCTATCTTACAAACAAAACAGAACTAGTTCAGCTCAATAGTTCATAATTTATGATTTTGTATTAATATTTGATTATTCTAATAACTGGAATACATTCAATTTATTCAACCAAAGCTCTAAGTTATAAATGGTAATATAATATAAGAATATTCTGACTTTGAGATATTTGAGTCAAGTCGAAATATTAAAATCAAAAGTGAAAAACAAGTCTAGTTTATCTTTTGGCAAGTAAATATGTAAGTGATTTCTATACAAAGATATAGCATCTAATATTAGTAATTAAATTATGCTAATCAGAATATATCCTAACACATTTCTAGATTTATATTGTTTCAGTGTATGACTTTTTACTGGAGATTGAAAATTTTATTGGACTGTCATCAGCTGTTTGTATTCAAAATACTCACTCTAAAATAGTTTAAATTTAATGATGTACCCGACTGCTACATCACTGTTAATCACCTCATGCTTTTAAATATTTAGCATTTCTTAAATATATTTCCCCTTAAATATAACTAAATGTCTCACTACGCCATGCAAAAAGAGAGTGATGATGCACATTTCACATTAATCATTGATTGTTTAAGGTATTTAGGTAGACTGTAATGTGGACAGATACTAATGCCAAGAACTACCTCAAAAAGTCTAGCTATATTATCAAAACATTGGTCAGGGTTCATTGACATGCCTTACTATACAATGAGTACTTTGCATCATAAGAGAATAATGCACTACAATGTAAAATAAACAAATAGTTACACAGAGACAAACTGAACAAGTACTCAGTAAACTATGCTTTCACACATAGTATATGACCCTCATAAAGATGAGAGTATAAATGTATCAAATTAAATAAATATAAAAGCATATATTATAGTAAGCCATATATTGGTATAGGAAGTAAACACAACACTAAACTGTATTTAGATCCTTATGCACATTAAAAATTATAAATAACTAATCAAAATATTCAGTGTATTAAAATCCATTTTGACATTTAGTTGTTGTTAGGACAGTAATCAAAGAATTATTTAGGATTTATGCTAGCATCAAATTTTATTTTTATTTTTATTTTACATTTGTTGACCGGGCTAGTCTAGCTGGATATATGTCCATTTTCAGTAGAGGCCCGGGGAGATAAGCTCCGCTTTTATAATTTTAATGATACTAAGTTAAAACCATTAAGCACTACATGTAAACATAATAACATAATAATAAGATAAAAACATTTTTGACATTGATACTGGTGATGTGGTACAAAAAGTGATGGAATGACAAAGTATTGTAGAATATGACATTCATGAAGTATACAATAAACATGTACTGAGAGAGGGATTAAGGAAAAATCAGCTGAAAAAGTAAACTTAGTCAGGGGTGAAATAAGTCAGCTGTCAAGAAGTAAAGTTAGTCAGGATAAGTGCAGGGGCACAGCCATTGTGTTTTGAGGTAAAGTTTGAGTTTCTTTTTAAAGGGAGACTTTGAGGGAATAGAAGAAAGTTCAGAGGGAAGCAGGTTCCAATCTTTTCCAACAGTGTTGGAAACAAATATGTAGAATGTAAATAATTATCAGACCATACTTAATCTCTGGCAATCACGAATAAGGGAGCATTGGGGAAGAGAACACTGGCAGAGAGTATGAGGCCCTGTTTATCACAAAAGTATTTCATGAACCATGTTATTATAATACTGCTAATGAGAAAGAGAAAGAAAGAAAAAAAGCTAAACTACAGCTAAATTTGGGGTTGTAGCTATACATATTTCATAAAATTTTGTTTGCATATTATTGCCAAGCTATTCTACTACCAGAGAAAGCTCTATACAAAGCAAGGATCACCCCCCCAATTTTGCTAGAATGAATCAAAACATTTTACAACTTATTTCATTAAAACAGGAGGCCTTAAAATATGTCTGCTTTTAGCATGTGTGTAATGTATCAAAGGAATAATACAGCTAAATAATAAATCTAACTTTGACCTTACAGATAAGAAAGAAAACATTTCAGCAAAATATTTCTGTACTTAAATAACCAGAATGCAATAACCCCATAAGAATAGTATAGATTAGATGGTGAGACCTCAGATTTCATTTGCAAGACTAATATATTGAGATTAGATAATTCCATCGGAGTGTATTATTAACTACAAAGTTTTTTTTTAATACAATTAAAGCAGCCTTAACTTCAGCTGTTTTTATTTTCCCTTTTCTTCTTCCTTCCATGTACCTTATTTCAGGCAAACATTAGATGATGAGGTTGTTTCAAAAAGTTCCAAGATACATCTCCGAGCAGCTATAACCCTCAGGCTTCTGAGGTCCAAGAGCCCCAGGTTCCCTGACTTAACACAATTGTTGTTCCACAATTATTAACATGCAGTCTTACTTAGACAGACTAGACTTAGACAGAACATATTGAAAGAATGAATGAATGAACAACTGCAGGAAAAAGGGTTATGGAAATCTACAAAGGCTGAATTTAATACAAGAAGGGGATGCACAGGTAATAGGAATATAAGTGACCCCTACAACTCTGAATCTAGCCTGGAGATCCTCATAATAAATAAGCCCTGTCCAGTAGGGTCTGAGTGAAGTGACCCCAATGGTGAGGGTTTACTGCCACTAGTGACTCATTATTCAGGGCTGACCCGGTCAAGGATGTCAGAAAGTGTATAAGTACTCTATAGTGTAGAGGTACTCAGGAAGTTGTATAATAATGAGAAAAAAAGTTAAGTACTTTTGATTGGAAGGTGCACATGGGCAACAAGCAAAACTATATCAAAGTCATGGCATCCAGAAGCGGCTAGGCTAACTGACTTTATGACAAGAAGTGAAGCATTACTCAGAAGTTTTAAAATTAAGGTATTGGTTAGGCAGGATTATGATCTGAACAGCAATAAAAAACTTTTTGTTTTTCCCTTCTCTTTTCTTTCTAATTACCTCTCTTCTTCCCTTCCATTTTTCTATTCCTTCTTTTTCCCCTCCTCCTTTTCTTCCTCTCCACTCTTCCCCACTCTCTACATTTGCTCGATACAGTGACAATAGTTTTAATACAATGATGCAGTGGGCAGATGTGTAGGATGTCAACGTGTTCATCTTTTCTTTACTTTTACCCTTTTTCCTTCTCTTCCCTCTCCCTGCTCTTCCCTTCTCTTCTCTTTACTCCCCATTACCTTCAGAACTATTATGTCTCTGAGTCTGCAGCCAATCCTGTCAAGGTGGGAATAAAACAGAGTGAATGCAGCTCGAGCTGACCAAAAGCTTCAAAATGTATAGATTCCCTTCTCTGCAACATCAGCTCAAGCCACAACAGTGAATTCATCTGTATGACATTACAGTAGTCACTGATATTCTGTGACCATCCACACATATAAACTCTAACCAAAGCTATTCATGTATCATTGTCGTCTTGGTCATCTATTTAAAATGAAGTACCCAAGCAACAAACACATAGATAAGACATTTTGGCAGAAGTCTGGAAAGCGACAAAACATCCACTCCAATAACAGCTCGTGAAGACCAAGCTCCATAGCCCAAACAAACTACCTAAAACATCTTCGTCTCACCACAAACCAACAAACGGCCGTCCATAAATTCAGATAACTCACGTCTACTGCTCTTCTGCTCCAACTCACCTCCAAAACAATCAGGAATCTCTTTTCCCTTTCTCTCATCACCAAACTCATTCAGGACCATCCGAAATTAACAGTGTTCATCCACAAATGACTCTCCTTTTCAACAAATCCAATTGCCGACCCAAAAGCAGGCCCTGATCAACTCTTAAGATTCATCATCTAAAAATGCAGTCTGCTTCCTGTCTGATGACCTTGTTTTTAGCCTTGACTGTAAGTTATAACAAATAATCAAGCTTACCTCTTCTGTCACTTGGGATAAAGGGAGAATCTACTGCCATAACTACATTTCTATCATCTCAGTGCTCAACCAGGAAACTCCAATCTCTCGAAAATAAAACCAGGAAGAGAGATAAAGTAAAAGGAAGTAGTAACAGTTATATGTACAGGGAATGGCCAGATAACAGCAGAACAAAGCTAGGCAGGGAGAAAGAGACAAATAGTGACCCAGACTGCTTCACAGAGGAACCACTACAGCCAGGATCACGTCTCCCATTTAATTTAACAAATAAGATAGGCAATAAACATTATCTGTAGATTTTAACTAGCCGTCAACAATCAGTTCCAAATAAAACTATGAATGACAGTACCCATAACAAAGAATACCCAAATCCAGTTTCTCAATAAAACAAGCTGCACATTCCGTGAATAACTCAAACAGCAATAAAAGACAAGCAAACCCATTTCAGTACATAAAAGCTCAACAGTGTGAAGTTTAAGCACTTCAAAGACAAACTAAGCCTTCTTAAGTAAACAATCTAATTAAAGATAGCTTAAATAAAGCAAAAATAGCAAATCAGCAAATTACCTTGTGTTTGCAGCAGTATTTTGTGAATGTTGTCAAGACTTAAAAAAGGTAAATTCAGTAAAATTAGCATATAAATTGTAACTAAGTATTTTATTGTGATTTCTTTTAGTTTCTTCTTCTTCTTCTCCTGTACTTTCCAACAATTTCTCTTGGCCAATCTTTTCAGAGAACTGCTGCTCCAATCCATTTCTTCATATTGCTCAATAACTTTTTTAGATTTTAAGAAAGAAACTGAAGAATCTATGTCCTCAAAAGTTTTTGTTACATCAGGCAGGAATATTTTCAATGTAGCAGGGAAAAGCAAATGCACTTTGATCTGCCTTTTCTTCAATTCTTTGACTATGGGTAAAACTCCTTTCTCTTGGAAATTACAGTATATGAGTAATCATTTTCAAATCTGATTATTTTCCTATCTACCTTGATAAAAGATTTCGACCATGCAATTTTTAAGATTCACTCTGTCTAGTGATGAAACAATCTTACTATGACTGAGCTCAGTATAGTGTTGTTACCAGATGTAGTTCCTGTAAGTGACTGGTGAACTCTCTCGATCCCATATGACATTGCTTCACTTAGAGCCAAAATCTTTGGGAGGCAGGTGTTTAAAATGTTTACCATGTTATTGCCCTCAGTTTTCTCTGGAAGTCCAAATATTCTAATGTTATTTCTACGTGAACTATTCTTTAGGTCTTCTATTTTAGCTTACAGGGTGATATTTTGTTTTAATAAGAATTCTATATTATTTTCTCCTGATTGCTAGTCTTTTTTCCATATCATTCATAGATTCTTCAATTCCTGTGATCTGTTGCTTTTGTTGACTGAGTGACTCTTGAAACAAATTCATCTGTTTGGTACATCTAGCCATATAATCTTCTAGTTTACAGTCAACTTTATCCATTCTCAGGGAAAGTTCCTGTATATTAGTTAAGACCATCTGGATTTCCTTCTTCGAGTCAGAATCATAAGAGTTAACTTTACCATGGCTCATCATTCTTGATAGTAGTATATCCTTCTAATTATTTTTTTGACAGGAAAATTTGGGAATATCTGAAAGATTTTTATATGCTATCGGAAATCTCTTAAACCTTAGACTTTTATAAAGAAGTAATATATAATGAGATAGAAAGCTAATTTCCTGTCAGAAAACTGTTAAGAACTGGAGAGCTGAAGAATTCTGTTCCCATCTCTTCAGCATCTTGGCTATGCCCCCACAATAAAAACTTCTGAATAATGGAGAAGACATAAATTCAATGAAGTTTCAGTTGTAAAGAAACAGGTAGCAATTATCAGAAGCAAAAACAATGTCACATTCACAAAGAAGAAAAAAAAAAGACATTAGATGGCTGAATAATTCCACCAGATTTATTTTGTGCTTCTGGGTCAAAGGATAGATATACCCTTTCTGCTTGTTCTTTGATTCTGTTATCTGCTGAGTTCTGCAAAGCAAGGGATAATCTAAAAAAAAAATCTTCATTATTAACAGGAGTTGAGATGTAGTCTAAATCTTGTCTCACTTCCTCGGAGTTGGAAGTGGTTGTACATTTTCCAACAAAAAGCTTTGATTTAGGATAAGCTGTTCCTTTATCTTAATTGGTCTTATCTCTCTGCAGGGTTTTAATCTTCTGATATTTGCTGATATCACAAAACAGAGCTGTATTCAAGTTTATAAGTGCCAAATAAAAAAAATCTTTTACAATACTTTAATTCATACTTCTGATTTTCTGATTCAACTTGTTAATTTAAATGTTCTTGTCCTTAATCAAGTAATTCACATTCAACTTGATCAAAAAAGGTAATAGATTCAAAATAAAAAAAGATGAATTCCTATTGAACCTGTTTGGAAACTTTCAGAACCTAAGTTCTTTGGAGAAGCTTGTATGTCTGATTCATTCCTGAAAGTAAATATTGAGCTGCAGATTTTTTTAAATTATTTAATTTTTTTTCTAAGTTATTGATCTGAGTTTTTTAAAGGTCCATGGTTGGTGTTTTCATCTTCACTGTGAAGGATCAAAAACTTTTTTTTTCCAAAAAAAAAATACCCCGAGAAAGTATAACCTTTCTTACTGAACTGTGTATATTAATACATGACCTTGCTGTCATTGTTATATTTTGTACAGTAGGATGTTTAGAGAGCAGCCAGGAAATCTGGTCCAGACTGGGTCCATCCCTTTCCCTGCCCGTGCATTGTCCAGGTTAGGAAGCTCTTCTATTGCCATATACTGTGTCAATCATTTTCAGAGGGTGGCTGAGATTTGTTCATGCATATTTGAACTACAAATGTTGTGCACACAGATTAACTGTAACATTATGCTACTCATAAGCAGTACTAGTTGCTGTACTAAAAAGTATCTCATACTATTATGAGTTTTTCTCATGTTAGTAAAATGTAGTTATGTATCTGAGAAAGCGAACACTTATGAGTTGCATTTTACTCAATCATCCATGAGTATTTGTTGCATACGTATAGAAAAGATGATGTCTGTATAACAGGAAATATTATATTCAGATACTCCAGGTAATGGCATTACACAGATAAAATGAAATATATTCAACATGCATTATATTTACACAAGCAGTTTAGCAAACACATGTATAATGAGTATTATGGGTATATAAAATAAGTTGTAGGCTATTTCTTTATCTTTAAATGCTGTTTGTTGATACCATGTATGTTGATGTAAAGATATGTATTGTAGGGTATGCTGCTGATATAACTGTGGTTTTAACACTTGATGTGTGGAGTTGCCAATGATATTTGATGCAGAAGATAAGTAAAGGACTTCTGCTTCTCTAAATTTTCTTGATGTTGTAATGTGGTCTGTTGGGAATGATGCTAGATATGCTGCTAGGATGTGACCAAAAAGTAGGAAAATGCATAAAAGATATGACATAGCAGTGAGTACACAGCTTAGGAATGTCCCCAGCACTTGTTTACATATTACCCATGAGTCTCTGTCACATTGTCATGACAACATTCTTAAAATATCAGTTATCTAAGTTAACACTATGCATTCCCGGATTAGAGATACATAAGTGTAATTATGGTATACCTTCCACATACAGTTATACAGTGCAGCCACCATGTGTATAATGCACATTGAAAATATCCATATTATTATTGTGGGAGCTATGAACCTGTTGTGGTTTGATGTTGTGATAGTTGATGTGATAGTTTGGCAAAGTATATGGGGTTAGTGGTTTGTGGCCTGTATGTGTAAGTCTATTATGCACATGTGGAGCAAGCTTTAAAAGTGAAATAATAAAGCAGCCATTCTACCAATAGTCTATGTAGTTTATTATATTTCCATATTGATTAGTTATCAATAAACGTCAATGCTTTATATACTATGCACTTTTCAACTAGAAAAAGTGATTTGTACCTATGATTTGACTATATGCAATATTTATTTCAGTTGAAGTGGCAATATTGTATACTTGCACAGTGCATGAATAATATACTATATTTTAATATAGAAGCATACATGGATTCATGGGTAATGTGCAAACTATAGCTGATCACATTCCTTTGGACCTCTGTATCCCGATATAAGCAGTACATCTAGGATATATGAATTACATCCTTACCTTATACTACTTATAAACTCAAAAAGTAACCAAATTAATGGTGACAATTTTTTTCAATGATCTGTTGGTGATACTACAGCATTAGAACAATGGAAAGATCTTTTGGTATAAACTCTAACAAATATGCATCACCAATGTACAGTGACTATTAGAGCATATTATACTACTATAATATTCATTGCACATGCGTTTGCGATACTTTTTGGTAGACATAATGCATGTTAAACATATTTTATATTACCTGTGTATGCCACTGCTGTCAGCACATTGTGCAGCACATATATCCTGTTATATAATCATGTAATGTTTTGTACAAGTATGGAACAAGAACTCATAGGTACTTAAGTAATATGTTAACCATGACTGTGAATGATATTTTCCCAGTTCTCTTCACATGTACCTATATTTTACCTGAACGACAAATTGCATTGTGATAGTATATGATAATGGGGGTCTATATTATGTTATTGAAAAGGCATTCCACCGAATGCCTTTTTACCGACCCATAAACAGCAAACTGTCGGTTACGCGAATGGCCAATTCAGTGATTTTTTTCCCTAGGGAAAAAGTCACTTGGCCATCACCAGTTTGCCCCTTTCCCCACTGTAATGTAATCTCGGAGTTGTTATATTTAATTAGGAGGGTGAGGGGGCAAAGCTCCTCACACTGGGGGGGTGTGGGGCGAAGCCCCCCCCATTGACGTCTGTAGTGATGTGTTGTTTCTCATCGGCCTAGTGATTTTTTTCCCCTAGGAAAAAAAATCGCTGAATTGGCCATTCGCTTAACTGGCGGTTCGCTGTTTAGGGTTCGGTGAAAAGGCATTCGGTGGAATGCCTTTTCGATAACATAATATAGACCCGATAAGGGGTGGTATAGCTGCTGGTACTGTTCAGGAGTGGTATGCTAGTGTATGGATACAATTTCATGATCCATCAAAGTACTAGCATATATGAACCACTACTGATGTACTGTTAAACTTTGCTTTACATTGTATGTAATTCAATACTGTACACTCATGTGTGCACACTGCTAACAGATAATAGCTGCATGTGTATCCATGCAACACTATATTGCGTAGTAGTCTAACTCCATGTACTATTCTAGACATATATGAAAAGTCCATATTTCTGCAACTGTACTCAGCTCAAGTGGATAGAAAACATCCCATGGCATTTGTTAAAAAGAGCAGGGATTCTTTCAATCAGAGAAAACTTAAAATCACAAATTCCAAACTTAAAAACTTCCTCAAGGGTTCTTTTTTGTATTTGCAGTATCATAAAATATCAGACACAGACTTCATAATTTATTTTATTTTATTTATCCTCCCCATTTTTCCCCTATAACCACTTTCTGTTTTTTTCTTATTTCATGCTCATCCTATTTCTCTCATATAAAACTTTATTGCATCTGCCCAACCACATTTGCCAAATATATGCAAACAATTATTTGTCCATTATATCCCACTCATCTCCTTTATTAAAACATATAACGTCATTTACATATTCTTTTTTTTTTCAATATTCCAATTATCTCTCAATCCTGTCCAGAATTTTTTTCTTTCACACTCTAAAAAGTCTCCTCTTTTTTATGCACATAGCATAACCATTCAGATAACTACGTGTACTTCATGGCTGCATTTACCAAATTTTTATTAATTATCTCTCTTCACAAAAAAATCCTTAATATGCCTAGATCCACAAAAAAATCCTTAATATGTGTAGATATTTTTTTCCTATTTTTTATAGCTTCTTTTATTTTACTTTCTATTCCATGCTAGTGGCAGTTTCTATAATATTCATCCATTATATGCTATGACAATATTTATTATTGTTGGCATTTCTAATACATGTCTTTTCCATTCTTTAACTTATTCGGATATTCAGTACCATCTCCTTCGATTTTTTAGTCTCTTTTATTTTTCATGTATTGTATATTTTTCACTTAATATTTTAGTCACAGCATCTTGTTCTTATTTGTAAAGCATTTGATACTCAAAATAAATGCAATGAGCTCTAAAAACAACTGGATTTATTAAACCCAGCCCCCTCTTTCTTTTGTATTATATACTACTATACCTATTTTTACTGGAATTAATCTAGTACCCCAAACTACCTCCCGGATACTCAAAAGCTTGCACGGAGTGCAAGATCGGTGCAGGAGCTCAATCAGGCAATATCTCTGCTGTGCGATCCAGGAACAGCCTGCAGGGGCATGCACGAGCGCTCCTGCACTAATCCTGCACAGACTAAGCCCTGGTATGCAAATCACCCCATTTGCAGGAGAAATCTATGCAAATGAGGTGATTTTGCAATCTAAGAAGCTTTCAACAGTCCGTGCAAGACTAGTACTATCTGCAGAAATGTACTCGGTTAGTAACCGAGTACATTTCTGCAAAATCCAAAACGGAGCTGTGACAGCCCCAAATAAAGGCTGCATATCATGTAGTAAGCATGCCAGTGGCTAAGTATAAGGCCATTGGCATTGCAAACAAACAAAAAAATACAGCAATCAACTTTTGTTTAGCCAATCTCATCTGTGTAAGCATAGAGCAGAGGCGCGCAAATGGTAATGGGGGAAATAATAAAATAAACCTAAAATAAGCAGTCTAACTAAAATCACTATTCTGCCATGCAAGTCAATGACAGGCAGAAGACAACCTGGCCAGTGAGTAGTGGTTACTAAGAGGGGAGGCTCAGTGTGAGACATATAACTATGCATTAGCAGGCAATCCTATGCAAATGAGGGGAAGAATAGTGAATCCCAGTTTTCCCCAGCATGTGAGTCAGGTCCCAACAGTGTAAGCGTAGGAATACTTGGCACAAGTCTAGCAGTTAGGTGACATCATGGTGGTGTGTGTCAGGCATACTGTAAGCAGATTGGAGATCTGTGGCTCGGGTTTGCTCCTAGCTTAGCACAGCTAAGCTAGGGGGTGTGTCTAAACCTGCTTATTACTCTTTACAAAGCCTAAGCAGGTGTACACACAATGCACCAGGTTTACAGGGAAAAAAAAGTCAAACTAGGAAATAGCAGCAGTGTGCACATTTAAGCACTCTGTTTGCATGGCATGCACACATGGGCTTAAACAGGAAGGCAATGGGAAGTGAAAACAGCAGTAGGAAGGTAATCAAGGAGAACTAGCTTAGCTGGCAGGTGAAATGTATCAGAATCAGCCAATTACATAGGCAGCAGACCAGCCCAGCCCAAAACACTACTATAAACTAAGCAAACACTTTCCCACACTCCACACTACCGGTGTATACAAGCGGGGAAATTTTAACAAACAAACCTACTAAATGAGAAGGGCTGCAGCAGGCAACATAGAACAACATGTGTAAGAGGCTGAGGGTGGTGAGGATGTGAATGCTGCCGATCAACCCACATTGAGGAGATTAGAGTGTACAGACCCAGGGTAACCTACCAGGGGCTATATGAGCTGGCCCACCTGACACACAAAACTGACCGAGGGGAACCCATCCCAGTGGATACCAAGGTATTTGTAGGCCTAGGAATACTAGCCACAGGTACCTCCCAAAGCTCAACTGGGGATATCATGGGGATCTCACAGGCATCAGCATCCAGAGTATTCCACCATTTCCTGAATGCCATGTCAGTACCTGTGAGGTGTTGTCCAGCAATATGCATCTGTTCCACCAAACAGCAGAACACCCTGAGGTAGTGGGTGCTATAGACTGCAAACACATAGACATCAAAGCACTACCCGGTGATCAGGGTAGGGCCTACATCAACTGCAGGGGCATCCTCTCCATCAACTGCCAAGTTGTATGTGATGCCCAGGGCATTATAATGAATGTCTGTTCTGGCTGCCCTGGAAGCTATGATGATTCCCACATGTGGCATCTGACACAGCTGTGCCAGAGATTTGCCAATGGAGACATCCCCTACGGTCACCTAGTGGGGGATGCTGATTACACACTGGAGCCGTGGCTGATGACACCCATCAGAAATGCACACACACCTGAACAAGAATGCCATAATGAGGCACACACACAGACCAGAATTTTAATAGAGCATGTGTTTGGGATGCTCAAGTCATGGTTCCAGTGTCTGGACACATCCGGTGGAGCCTTGCAGTACTCACAAACTACATGTACCCAAACTGTTATGGTATGTGCTATGCTACACAATATGATCCTGCAGAAACAGCTGCAGCAGGGACAGCATGGGGCAGGGCCACACAGCCCCCCACCAATGCCAAGGCCTGCACAGGCATAGAGTGACTCAGTGGAGGAACAACCTGTGCCTTCCCCAGTAGACAGATGGAGGCATGCCCAGTTTGCTGAGGCTGCGGCAAAGAGACAATGCATAGCACATACACTGACACAGTAGGGACCCAGGGAATGACACCTCTCTCTGACTTGCACATACAGTAAAAAGGATGCCAAACATGACACTACCTGTGCTCAACCATGTATAGGGAATGTACTATGTGCATCCAACATAGGCAGCCCCCCAGCACTTTCCGCAAGTTTGGCACACCCTCAAGGTAAGTCAACCAACCTACCAATTGCCAAATGGAGTAGAATGTGTCATTACCTGTATCTATGGTATGTATGTGAGTATGCAAGGGAATTGGGTAGCTGAATGTTATGGCAGCAGACAGTAGACAGCCATAGTGAAACCATGATATCTGTAACACATACTGGAGTCACCATAGTAGCCAGTACTACACAGGATGACAAAACCCACTGCAGGAAATGTGCTGAGTGACATGTGTGTCCATATGACCCACACATGCCAGTCAGGGCGGTTCACATACCCAACAACAGTCTCAGCCAGCAGGACAGGTGTAGACAAACCCAAACAGAGCCTGTGCCATGGCCCCTGAATTATGGCTATGGTTAACCCCCCCCCCCACAGGCCTTCACAGACAGACTACAGCAGAGCAGGGCAGGCAGTGGGATGTTAGTTCTGAAGGGTAGGAAGTCTGACAATAATATGTAGGGCAACCAAAGCCACAATCTGTAGTACACTGATATGCCTCTAGTCAGCATGATAGTTAACAATACAGAATGAAATGGAGTACCTGACATACTAGTACAGTCATAGCAAATGTGGACAAGTGTTATGTGTGCCCCCACATCCTACTTACTAATGTAATAACAGTCAGGTGTGCCCCCCAATCCTGTGTAAAACTGTAGAAATAGACAGGTGTGCCCCCCCCTGTATTAATGTAATAACAGTCAGGTGTGCCCCCCCATCCTGTGTAGAAATGTAGAAATAGTCAGGTGAGCCCCCCACCCTACGTAGTAATGTAATAACAGTCAGGTGTGCCCCCCCAACCCTGTGTAGAAACATAGAAATAGTCAGGTGAGCCCCCCACCCTACATAGGAATGTAATAACAGTCAGGTGTGCCGCCCCAACCCTGTGTAGAAATGTAGAAATAGGCAGGTGTGCCCCACCATGTAGTAATGTAATAACAGCTAGGTGTGCCCCCCATCCTGTGTAGAAATGTAGAAATAGTTGGCTGAGCCCCCCCCCCATCCTATGCAGAAATGTCGTAACAGTCAATGCCAAATGCTTGATGGATACCCTGCAGAAACAGCATGCCATCTGTCAGTGTACAACACCAAGGTCAGCACTGCAGTACAATCTACCTGGACTCAATCCACACATTAAATACAGAAGACCATACTGGGCATGCTCACACAGTTAGAGAAATGAAGGCAATGTCAGTCAACAACATACTGAAAGATCATACTGGGCATGCTCACACACATAAACGCATGAAGGCCATGTCTGCAAACACCAGTGGACCAGACATATCTGGCAGTTGCAGTTGTTAGTGCAGACACTCGTCAGTATGCACCACACATGCCTTGCACACACAGGGGATAGGAATACAGACATATATGTAAGGACAACACACTATAATAAGCCAAAGGTAGGTGTACATAGATGTGTGGAAGAGAGCAACTGTAACAAGGAGCCATCCAGGCCTGTCCCACCCAGCACACAGCCAAAGGGCCCCAACCACATGAGGTTCAGATGTCACTCACTGCAGATACTAGCCACCAGTATCTGTCAGAATTAGACTATTGGTGCACGTGCCAGCTGTGAAACATGACTGTACAATGAAGTAGTCATCTAGCAGCTGTATACACATACCTGTGAAATATGACCCTGTGTGTGCCCGCATGTGGCGTGTCAACCTCTAAATGAATGGGTTATGGCCCATGCACATACACTGCCCTCCCCATAGCCCTACTATGACAAGCCTGCTGAGGTCATCCACTGTGAAATACACCCTTGGGAGAGTTTTAGCCCAGTAATCTCTGTGGCACATACCATAACTTCATACTGCTGTAGTGTGATAAAATAGGTAGGAGTTCAAATTCCAGACATGTCGAGTGTGTGTGTGTTTGTCTGTGTAGAGAGCAATGCTTTCTAGGGTAGTCACACTCCCTACAATGCAAATGCTCAACTTTGGCAAGGCTGCTGATGTCATCCACCTAGTAATACACCTCTGGGAAGATTGTAGCCCAGTAATCTCTGTAACGTGTCCTGTAACTGCATAATGCTGTAGTGTGATAAATTAGTTAGGTAGCTGTTCTAATCCCAGACTTGGCAAGTGTGTGTCTGTCTGACTCTACCTCTGTATTGAGCAATGCTTTTTAGGGTAGTCACACTCCCTACAATTCAAATGCTCATCTTTGGCAAGGCTGCTGATGTCATCCACCTAGAAATACACCTCTGGGAAGGCTGCAGCCCAGTAATCTCTGTAGCATGTCCTGTAACTGCATACTGCTGTAGTTTGATATAGAACCCTGATAGGGTTCTATTCCCACCCATAGCAGTTCTGGATGTTTTGTGTGTGTTTCAATGTCTGTGTAGGGAGCAATGCATTTTAGGCTAGTCACACTTAGTACATTTCAAATGTCCTACTTTGACAATCCTGCTGTTGTCATTCATTGTGACATACACCTTTGGGGTAGGAGTTTTCCAGTAATCCCTGTGGTGTGTTCTACAACAGCCCCAAGCTGTAGCGTGATATAGACCTCTGTTAGGGGTTCTATACCCACACATGTTGGTTGTGGATGTTTTGTTTGTGTGTGTCAATGTGTGTGTAGGGAGCAATGCATTTTAGTCTAGCCACGCTCACTACAAGTCGAATGTCCTACTTTGCCAATCCTGCTGATGTCATCCAATGTGATATACACCTTTGGGGAAGAAGTAGTCCAGTAATGTGTGTGTGTGTGTGTGTGTGTGTGTGTGTGTGTGTGTGTGTGTGTGTGTGTGTGTGTGTGTGTGTGTGTGTGTGTGTGTGTGTGTGTGTGTGTGTGTGTGTGTGTGTGCGTGTATGTGTGTGTGTCTGTGTGAGATACCTGGGCCCAATGTGGAGTGGGTTTTGCAAATTTCTTATATGGTGGCCCTAGTATATATCACAATATCCACCATATAGGGATAACAGATGTAAAATAGCTGAGAGGCTGGGGTGCAAATCCATACCCATATGTGACAATAGCCGAGAGGATGGGGTGCAAATCCATACCCATATGTGACATCAAGGCCAGGCAATCACAGTTAGCAACCCCATGCCACACACACACACACACACACACACACACACACACACACACACACACACACACACACACACCTAGGCAACAGACAATATGGGGGGTAGTACACTGCATATTGGCCACTGATAGTAACTATGGAGTGATTGTTGTGGGCTACAGAGGGCTTGGCATCCTGTCTATCTATCCAATAGACACATACATGCAGACAGTGCAACTTCTCCATGTTCCCCACTGGACACCTGCAACACCTGTGGTGCCATCACATGTGACCCACAAAGGACATACCATGCCTGAAAACTTGCCCTGTATGGACAGATGCCACTGACACCAGGGAATGCCGTTAGCATGCTATCAATGTAGGTGCAGGGTAAACCTGCGGTCCATTACCAGTTCCCGCTACAGGTGGCCAGGACTGGCACATCTGATATAATCTGTGTACACAACATGCACCAGACACCCCAGATACAGTTCCACATGTCACTGTACATGCATGTGGGAGGTGTGCGCACATCTCAGACACTGTCCATATCATGGATTAAGGAACACATACATGGCAAGCAATGCACAGCATTGGACACACATAATAGTCACCCAGGTGACTGGATGGGGGATACAATACCCACCTGTGTGGACAAATGCAGAAACTACAGCCCTGAGCCACAATGCTGACCATTGTCATGTGGCCTGATGCAAAGGTATACCCATCACCTAGCCTTATATAGCCATCTGGCACAGTCGACACCATGCACCCATGCATGTCAGTACTGGCACCCTGTGTATTTGTGTGTGTGTTGTATGATGCGTATGATCACATCCACACTCACTACAACCCCCATTGGCATATTGAAGTATGCTGTCTGATGTCAGACACTTCCCCATACCCTTTGCCCATATCACCTCTGTATGACCCCTGTGGTGTGGTAACATTTCCATAGCCAATTGCAAGGAAACACACTCCGATATCTAGGAACATCATGTTGGTGTTGGCCCTTTTCATTCACTGTGAGCAGGAACTAGAACTGTTGTTTGGCAAACAGCATCTCAGATGGATTGGGAATTTACCTCTAACAACATACACTGTGGAAACACAGCAACACACAGGAGGGGGATGTGCCTGACTTGACTACAGACTGTAAGTGCTGCTATACTGCATGTGGAGTAATGTTGGTTTAACAGTGTGTGTGTGTGTGTGTGTGTGTGTGTGTGTGTGTGTGTGTGTGTGTGTGTGTGTGTGTGTGTGTGTGTGTGTGTGTGTGTGTGTGTGTGTGGATATGGCTGTCCTTCGTGTTTTAATACCTGCCATGTCAGTTCTATGTTTATGAGGAATCCCTATCTGTAGGTTCATCTGCAGACTGGGCAGTGTGTTGTGCCCTTGGTTTCATCTGTTACCCACAGACCACGTATCTGTGAATTGCAGAAGGTAGTGTGAGGATTGCAGTCTGTAGATGGTGAAAGCCATGACAGCTACTAACTTCATATCCCTCATAAGGCATATGTTGCAACAAACCCTGTTACAACAGTAAATGTACAAGGTTATCACAGCAACATGTCAATATTTGCCCTGTGTATGTGCTTCCAGCCACAACTCTGTCAACCTTTGTACATATATCATGCATTAAGAGGTGCATATGTGCTGTACACCATCATTAGTGTCATCATATCTGATACCAAGCCAGTGAGATATCAGACTGCTACACATGTTATGTACAGTAGGGGTTATATCTGATGGCATAAACTGGACATTCTGTGGTCGTTTGTACATTACTGAGGTCTGAGTACCTATGGTGAATGTCGATAGTGTGTGTATTGTTAATATGTACTTTAGCCTATGTACAGACTGTGGTAGATGTTTTTGTTATAGGTCCCATCTTATCTGATGTTACATTCTGTTCCACTGTATGTTACCGTATTGGCTTACATACACACACATGTCCCATAACACAAATAGCCAGCAGACCAAACCGTGTAGCAGCCCAGTATATGTAGGGTTAGTCTGTGAGTGGCACATATGAGGATGGTGTTGAACAGATAGTCCATATACTGTAATATTATGCTAGCTTACCATATGTGGCTGTGGCTGTGTTCAGACTGGTTGTGGTTATGCACTTTCACACAGGTGTATCTTACCCTGTGCTGTGACATGCCTACACAGCCTGCTATATATGCAGGTACATGTGCATTCCCCAATAGGAGATGTAGGCCAGTGTTGAGCCAGTCTGTTTGCAGCCTGCAGAGTTCATTGTTACATGCCTAGCAGCTTAGTGTACTTACCCAGTGAGATGTCATGTGCAAATACTTGCCAGATGTACTGCTGCTGGGCCTCTCTTAACAGTCATGTATGTCAGACAGAGCAGTGGGATGCTGTACAGATGTATGTCAATATCTAGTGGGTAGTATGTGGCCATGGCTCCCCTGTACCAGCAGTTATGTGTCAGGCCAAGCAGGGGTGTGTGAATGCATAACCTATGGTGGCATATGTATACCAGTCGATATGTGTTATACCCATCTGCTTCACTGTTATCATCTATATTTTCAGGCATGGTACACATGTTTTGCACTAAGGGGTTCTGTGTATACCTCTGGACTGTACAGTGTGTTTCAGAATGTCCACATATATTGGCCAATATCTCCGCTGCAGTCCACTGGGGCATTACATGCTAGCAGCGGTACTTGACTATGATGTCCTTAGGATGTCTGTCAGTAGCCAATGCCACATGTGGAAAGCAGATGTGACCTCCACACACACCATGTCTGTGAAGACAGTCCCAATTACAGTAGCAATAGTCTACTAATATACCTGCTATACATACCTGACACCCCCTTGCACTACGAAGTTGGGTCTATAGGGGCTGGGGTAGGGTTACAGTCCATGTCCAGGACATATGGTGAAAATATATGTACATATAATTATCCAGATATCTATATATCTATATATATATATATCTATCTATATATATCTATATATATATATATATATATATATATATATATATATATATATATATATGTACATACGAAGAGATGTACACATGGCCATATATATATGTAGCACTATACAGGTGTATACAGACATATGTATGAGTATACATGTGTATGTACATGTAGACATATATACACCTATGATATGTATACAACCATATTCCTGTCATGAGTAAACATTATGGTTGTGTATACCCTCCCACATGTATCTCACTGTATGTATCTGCTAGGTGTACATTATGATAAAACAACATATGTGATGCAACAGTCATATTAATAACAAGAACTACACAATCTAAGAAGTAAAGGCAATTGTTCAGTACTACTCAATATGGGTATTGACAGCTATATTGGTAAAACAACAGCTGTCTTCACAGTGTTCAGGGAGTAGTGATTAAGTGTTGTGACTTCAGTGTAAAGGGTCCTGAGTTCAAGGGCTGTTAATTTTGTTGCTAGGCAGAACAATGGCTGTCAGATACAGAGTGGTTAAGGCAGTTTTTGTGGAATGTAAGCCACACACACATCAGTATCATGACATTGCTAGGTAGGGGTCTAGTCCCAGTGTTGGCAAGTAACAGTGTGCATGTATGTGGATGGGTCTACATCAGGTTGCAGGGTATATACACCTCAGTGGGCCACCTGTCCATGTGGCACAGGCAATACCTGATACAGTAACCTGTGAAATGTGTTCAACTGTACCCCAGATATGTCACTGCCATGGTGTCAGCACAGTGACATACTCCGTTGTGCAATATGACTGCAGACCATCCTCGTGCTGATACATGTACACCTACAACATACATAGATAACATTTTGGAGACCACAACCAAGCAGTGTTACTAACATCAAGAAGGCATCATTGTTGGACGGCTACACTACCTGCCAAATATGCCTCACACTCTACTTCCTACAACATGTTACACTGCAGGACTTTGGTACACTGTTGTACAGTCACCATGTGCATTAGAACCATATCAGCCTGTCCCTGCATCAATGGTATGGATGACAGGGATGGGGCACAGGTATCATCATATACACAGGGTGTAGTTTTGGTTTGCCAGAGAATGAGGGTGGGCCATACATTTGACACCATGTGAGTGGGTGAGGTGAGTACTCTGGGGAGCTGGCTGTGGTGATGTGGTGTGTGTAGGTATGAGTTTGCCCTATATGTATTTGCATAGTGTGTGGGTATACATGACCACAGTTCTGCCATGTGGCTGCCCTACAGAGGTGTTTATGGATAGCTGCAGACCATACCTGGCAGGGTGTGCATTTTACTGACTCCGGACACATAGACTGTGCCTGCCAGCAGTTCCGTGGGCATGTCCAGGTACAGGCATTGATGTGCTACTCTCACCTGCTGATGACATTTGTCCACTGGTACCAGGTCCCTCCTGGGACTGGCCAGGACCATGTGCAAGTGGTCTGCTATGGTGTGATGTGGACAGCACACCTCCTGCACTGCCGGGGCTGCTACTGCCACTACGGGAGCCCCTTGGTGGCCTAGCATGCCCACGTTGACTGCCAGCTGTTGGTGTTGCTGGCCCATATCCACGCGGGCGTCACCGCATCCCCACCACTCTGTGAAGCATGGACACACCATGACTGATGATGGCCATCATCTCATCATGCTGTCTATCTGCCTGCTCAGTAGAAGCACAGATGGCACCCGATAGTTCACAGAAGTTGTCTCTTACAGATGTGAGAGCAGCCCTTTGCAGCCTAAGGCCCTGTCTGGTGCAACACTCAATATGCGCCTGCACCACCATTACAGCCTGAAACATGCTTCTGCTGGTTGCAGCTATGTTGCTTCTGCCAGGGGCATGATGTCCAGTGGCCCTACCATGGGCACCCTGGGACATCCACCTATGTGGCAGCCTGCCAGACATCTGGTGATGCCTGCTGCGTCTGGACACAGTAGGCATAGTTACCACACTTTCCTGTGCACTGCCACTGAATGCCAGCTGTCCCTCTGTTATTGCCACTGGTGATGGGGTGTGTATAGGCACTGTAACTGTGTGCAGGGGTGGGGCGGCAAAAGAGGGGATGTCAAATGTTGGTGCAGTGTCGGCCCCTGACAACCCCACCTGTGCCTCAACATTATTATCATCATGATCATTGGTGTCTGTATGGACATCTACATCAGATTGCATGAAGGAGGGACCCTGACAGACCTCACCACCTGTGGAGGAAAACAATAAACGCACTTTGAAACCTTTACAGCATTGCCTAACAGTGCACACACACACACACACACACACACACACACACACACACACACACACACACACACACACACACACACACACACACACACAATCTCTGTAATACCTACCTGTTCATGGCTTTACAGACAGTCTCAAGTATATGCCCATGTGTTACCCCATCCTGCATCACACTTGTTAACATACACACACTGATACCACTCATTAACATCACAGTCATCTAAATGCCCACACATGCGGCCACAACACAAGGCCTGTTGCTACTTTACCTGCCTGACCTGTGTGTAGTGGATTTACATGGCCTCAATGTTGTCATTTGTTATGCATCCTCTGTATGACCAGAATGATGTGCATGGCCCCTATATGTGTGGGGTACTATGTTGCATCCATAATCGCTCCCACTGGTGTGTCATGTGTATGTAATGCTCAGTACATGCCAGATATGCTACTCCGTCAGCCCATCATGTGTCAGCTGTAATATTTGGATACACTCCCTGGTGTTGACTATAACTTCCCCAATGCATCTGAGAGCTGCATACGTGAGTTGTAGGTGACCTCTCTGCTGACTGCAATATTAAGTGTGTACCCGGAGTCTACCTTCCCTCTGGATGCCTCTTCCATGCTACAGACCATATTATACTATTTGCTGTCCTGTGATTACATGACAGGTATTCCTGGTGTGCAATGTAGCAGTCCATGTCCATGTACTGCACAGTCCAGTCCCAAAGGGGAGTATAGCCATATGAACACCCCACAATCACATGTGCATACATGGCCACACACACAAACACACACATGCACACACGCATCATACATGCATCTACCTCCAACCACTTCACCAGAGTGACTCTGCAGGCAAACTAACTAACCACCAGGATGCACGCATGCACACACACACACACACGCACACATGCACACACGCACACACGCACACACACACACACACACACACACACACACACACACACACACACACATACAGGTTAGGTTGCAAAATGATCCTACACACAGTCCTCCTATTACCCATCCGCCAACATACAGAACATATGGTACAGAACAGCATGCAGTTCAGCTATAGTCAATCCATTCTAGCAACAGTATACATATGTGTGATGCATGTGCTGTGACTATGTGATGCCCCTTCCCCTGGATACCACTGCACCCATGTGCACAATATTGCTGTGCACCTGTTCTGCCCCCTGCCATGTACTGTGCACCACAACTCACAGGTGTACAACCCATTGTGGAATATGTAGTACTGTGTCAGTTATGTCAGCTTTACTTCTCACAGCCCCTATGTGTTTCAGCAACACATACCCAGGATGATCTGCGGACTGTTGTCATTGGTGAATGCCTAATGCCTGATTAACAGCTGTCAACATCAACAGACCATGTATGACCACTGCAGAAATGATTACACTGACAACCATCAACATGCCGTACCTATGGGGGGTGTACACACCTTTATTGATTTTACACACACATCCTTGATCTGCCATGGGACCACAGCACTGCGTATCTTAGCAGTACACAAGCTCAGTATGTAACAATATGTCCTGTACTTTCACATGCAATGTATACAGATTGTGTTAGGTGTGCGGCTGCTGACCGCAATGCATATACACCATGTGGGCATATATGTGCACACCTTTGTCATGACTATTTATCACAACTCTTGTTGTGTGTACTACAGCAGTCACTGCTCATGGCAGGGGTATACCAGCGTGGGCCTTCTGCAATTGCCAGTGTATGTTCAGTCTTCCCTACACATATCCCCCTATTCTGCATGATTGTGATTGCAAGGTCTACTCATGTGCACATCCCATGGTGTTCACACAATGCCGTCACTATTGCAGTGTGGGTAGAGTTATGGCTGCCACAGGTCCTAAACCTGACTATATGCAGATAGAGCCATTCCTTCCATCCTTAGGATCCCTGCTGCAGTGCACTGGTGTGTCATGCTGACACCCCCCTCCATCAGCTTTTATGCAGATGCATGACAGGTAAGACCTACATATTTGTGTCACCTTGCAGTGTCCCATACACTGAACACCACATGTTGCAGCCTAGGCCCAGCTGATAATGTGGACTACTGTAATGCCTTATGCCATAGTGTATTTCTGCAGCAGTTGGCATTGCCCTACAGGTATATACACTGGTGTTGCACTGTATATGGGTGTTGTTCAGAACATGTCACTACTGTAGGCTATGTCTACCAACAGTATGTTACTCCCTGTGGACACATTCCGCAATGACAGGATATTAGTTGTCATGCAGGTGTGTAACATACCCTTTCCATACCCTATCATGGTCGCCCCTGTGAGACCGTGCATTTCACAGCAACAATAAATGCACCTGTACAACATGCATTCAGGGTAGGTGTGTTAGATGTGTTCATGGAATATACCATCACCATTACATGTCTGGTGTGTTGGCATGCATTTACATAAGACATACTCACCAGCTACAGGCTGCTGCTTGTTGTTACCCCGGAAGGACCTACATAAGAGTGTGAAAGATGCAATGTCAGTGGCCACACCTGTGGCACTGCTACAGGCTGTGTGCAGTACTACCATACATCAGCGGTAAATTCCCACAATACTACCACATCTGGATATCTGTTTATCACTACAGTGCAACAACACAATATATCTATGACATGTCAGATATGCATGATCTACCTGTACCACTGTGGTTATTTACACAACAATGGTCTACTGATGTGCCCTGTGTCCTTACCTGCATGCGCCTCGGTTGGTATGTGAGTGGCACCCACCTCCACGAAGGGGTCCAGTGGTTGTTGGTGTTCTGGACCGGCAGGTGCCATGAGGCTGACCAGGAGCTCCACACGTGCCAGGGGGATGGATGGCATGGCCCTTCCCTGTGGTGAAGTGATCCCCTCAGACTGTGGCAGCACACCAACCGGCATTGCAAAGCAGGTCGCTGCAGTGATGCCAGACCAGCTCATAACTGCAGTTATGCAGGCAAACATCATTGACCCTGTGGACTAGATAATTCCACAGTATGGTCTGCTCTTGCTGGTCATGGGCTGTCCTGTGAAAGAGAACCTGGTAGTGCTGTATCAGGTGGTTGATGATGACCTCATTTTCATCCGCTGAATACACAGGTAACCTGCTGTGTGACATCTTGCCTGAAAGACATAAAGATGGAAGCAGGCCTGAGGAACTCATATGGCAAGGTTACCACAGTTCGTAATACATATCTCTGTCACCCCCCACCATATCAGCTTCCACAGACTGTATGCACAACTCATTAGGTATGGCTACAGCTTAACTACCGTTTGGACAGATTGTGTATTGTACCACACCTTCTGCTATGTGATTGTAGCCATGTCCCCTGTGTGGACATTATCATTGCTGGCCTGTTGCAGACTATTCACTTGCATGCCATTGTCAGGGCCACTATGGTTACATATATGCCAGTGGTATGGCTGCTCTGAGATTGCTGCACATCTGACAGTCTGTGTTATTGGGGAAATCTATGCATGCTGTCGGACATGTACCAGTATTGTGTAGACTAGTACTGCCAACAAATGTTCTATAACAGTGACACGATAACATGTATATGTTCTATTGGCCAGCTGATCCACCTCTCCACACCCATCTGACCATGATACTTGGCCACATCACATGTGTGTGCCAACCTGGGGCCTCCTCGTGTACTGTTATAGCAATACCATCAGGTGTAACCACCCAGGGGATGTTGCCCCCCCCACCTCCATGTGTGTATCTGTCATACTTCCTCATATTCCCATTGCATACTTAACAGACAGGGGCAGTGTGGTGCTAAGAAGGGACTAACATGTGACATACCCATCCATGGTGCACACACACTGCCAGCTGTAGATAGTGGTGTGTATTGCTATTTGTGCTGCTGCCTCACACGTAGCACACATCACTGTGCTAGTGGTATAGGGGACATGTCTTTATATACATATGTTTGTATGTGTGTACATATGTAGACATGTGCATATAGGTATATATCTATATATGTGTAGATATATGTGATTTCATATATATGTGCACATATATATGTCTACACATGGGTATATGCATATTTCTGGACATACATGCTGATATACATTGATCCTTATATATTATATATGTGACATATGTACACATATGCATACCTATATGTGGGGTACATTCAGACATCAGCTCCACAATCTCACAACACCTTCCTGCACAGCTGCACTGTTCTGCCTTGCTACAACACAGACAGGTGCCACATATGGACATGGCCTGACATTAGTGGGGTATATGTGGGAACTGTTTGCAAGTAACCCTATTACACACCTATGGCATTCTGGCATGCTACATTACAGATTTACCTGAGTATCCTGCCAGTGGTGGTCTGTGGCTCCCACATGTCCATCATAATGGCATTACTTCCACCACCAGCTATTGGCCACGTGATATACATACTTTACATTACACAACACACACTATGATGGCTAACATCCTGTCTGCCAGTGCTGACCTGCACAGTTAACAGCTATGGGCCACTACCAACAGGGAAAAACACTATTGTCCATAGCAGTTGTTCAGTTGAACATCATCACAACAACACCTGATGGCACATATAACTCATTCCACATCATCTATCCCATTATGATGGACCTGGTTCTACATTCTAATACAGGTACATATACTTCACATACCTGTTGTGGGAATAATGTATTTATGAATGCCAGCTGCCTAAATGCCTACGTTATCAGCTGTTAGTTTGCTGAGCTGTATTTTTCTTTCCGCTTTTGCTTGCTTCCCCCCCCCCCCCTCTCCAGTGAATGGATTGAGCTGCTTTGAGTAGATTGCAGACTGGCTTTAGTAGGTGATGCACTTGATCAGGTGATGGCCTCTGCACCAATCAGTGTCCTACACTTGCTAACTGCATGTATAAATCCGTACATCATGTGGGCGTGGTCCCTTTACCTTTCCTGTATGATGGATATCCTTCCTGTGTGTGGGCATCAGTGTTACAGACGGCAGGTAGCAATACCTCTTCCAGGGGAACTGGCACACTCAGGCCAGCTACATATTTGTAGGAGGTTCCAGAACTACAGATAGAGTGTGAGTAGAGTTGTGTTATGCTTTGTATAGCAGTGGTGTTATAGGGTGTGTGTGTACATACTAGTTTACCATGGAATGTAGTCTGTCTGCATAGCTCTCAACTGTGGGCCTATCCTCTTGGTGACCAGAGGTGTGCCTCTCATGTTTTGTCTGTCCATCACAATGATCCTGTGTCAGATATTTCACTGGCAATGTGTGTGTTGAATGCTATCAGTACATGGCTACATCCATTTATGTTTCTAACCCCAATTCCCTGGCTAAGGGTATGTTGCAGACTATCTTGTAACACCAGTGACTTGCTTAGTGTATGGCAACAGTTTTCCACATATGGGCCTGTGTTCCAGCCTCTGTCCCCCACCTGCATACCAAGCTTTGCACATATGACATGCTGTTAGGTGTTGTTCTGTAGTGGGCTATGTGTATATCACACTGCCATTGCTGCCATAAGTCCACTGCTGTTGTATCTCCACACATACTGTGGGGCTGGGGCCATATATGTGTGGGCTTCACCTAATTTCTTTAAAAGAAAAGAGAAAGGGGTTGATAGGAAAGTGGTGAGAAAAGGGGCACAAAGAGGGAAAGACAGTAGGGAAAATAGCCAGGGATGTGTAGGAAGGGTGTAGGGAAGGTCCATAGCTGCCCATTTTTTCTACAACAGCTGTGCATATACACTGAATTTGGAGTTAGATTTGAACACTCAAACCCCTGGGTGGGGGTGAGGACAACAATAATTCATTGTGATGCCAATTAGACCGGATTACATGAGTCCAGTGGACATGTGTGCAAAATGAACAGTTATGTATGGGGTGAGTTTTTTTGTAGGTATATTTGGGGAGGTAGGCTGTGTAGGTTAACAGACAAGACAAACAAGACACATTCAGGGGTGGTATATGACACATGGGGGGTAAACACCTTGGACGGGGAGGGGTGTTTGGAAGTCACAAGCCCATAAGCCCCCAAATGGAAACAGTGGGACTGAGGTCCCCACCCATGGGCAGTCACGACTGCACCTTCACATTCCCAAAGGTGGCTGTGCTGGGGGCTGTGTAGGAGGGGCAGGCTCATGCTCTAATTGCATGACACAGCCCTCAAGCTGGCATAGCTGGTCTCAAATTTCCTTGTCAAGCTCTCTCACACCACGGCCCGGACCTGATGGCAGGTGACGGGTACCTCTCCGCCCCCACTTCCAGGGGGGCCAAGCTCCATCCCCTGTGGCGGTTCCACCCAAAGGTGGTGCAGGACCAATGGAGGAGGAGGTCCCAGGCTGAGTCCCAGACGTGCTGGTGCCCAGTGCCATGGGGCCAGCTGAGGTGGGACAGGTGGGTCCGCTGGGAACAGCCTTCTCATAAGAGCTATGGTGTTGCAGTTTTAAGAAAGATATCAGTTAGTAATAGTCAACAGCATTCAGGATTAGTTATAACAGCATGCATAGGTATTCCCATTAACCCAAGACACCAGAGTTACAACAGTTGCAGAGCAAGTAGAACACATTCATATATGGGACAACAGTGGCCATTACAACAGCATTCAGGTTTCATTGATGGCAACAGGCCACCAATATGGGAGTATTTTAATGTGGCACATGCATAGAACCAAATGTGAATATTTATAAACCAATAGGACATATGTCCCAACAAAAGTTTGGAGTGTACACGTACCCACTGAGGTGTGTAATTAGGTTATTGTTGCACATATGGTGGGGGTGAGAGAGAGAGGCCAATTAACAACTAATATATCCCTGTAGTTTTCACACCTTTCTTAGTCACTACAGTGATCTGTCCCTTACATGTATTATTACACTACCTAATGGCCTTACACTGTACAGTGGTATGTTTGTAGATTAGTATATACGTGGACTGTGTCTTACATATAGTCTACACCACTTACCTGTTATGGCTGTTGAGAAAAATCATTGCTAGCACTACCTGACATTTCTACATATACTCCCAGATTCCATGCTTGTAGACAAGTATATAAGTGAACTGTGTTGTACCTACAGTCTACACTTCTTACCTGGTATTGCTGTGGAGAAAATTATTGTTAACACTACCTGTTAATTTCTACACATACTCCCAGATTCCATGCTTGTAGACAAGTATATAAGTGAACTGTGTTGTACCTACAGTCTAAACCTCTTACCTGGTATAGCCATGGAGAAAATCTTTGTTAACACTACCTGGCAAATTATACACATACTCCCAGAGTCCATGTTGATGTTATACACATACCTAACAATCTATTATTGCACACACTCTGGTCAAGGCTTGACAGGATGCAGGTGTTAATGTGACATATTTTGAGATTTGTTGTCATACACTTTAAGTGATATGCTACAATGACAGGTTTGTTTTCATATACATTCTCTGACTATGTGCAGGTCTGACTATCAGTTATATGTCAGTAAAAGCTGCCTATTCTTGGATTATCACACTGATTTGTCAGGGGAACAGGTTACCAGGCAGCAGATTTGGGCCATTTATCAGGACATGCTGGACAGATCAGAGCAGTCGAGGGGTATGCCTATGCATACAACTTACTACCTGAACATTCTGCCACAGTCTGTACAGTTGATGGTTACGATTATGCTTACAGCGTACTATCTGAACATTCTAGCAAATTCTGTACAGTTGCTGGGTCTAATTATGCCTATAGCTTTCTATCTGAACATTCTCACAAACTCTGTACAGTTGTGGAGTATGATTATGCATACAACTTACTACCACTCCTGGGATTCAAACCCCTGCTGTGTGTGGTAAAAATGTTAGAGTGGACATCACAGTACACTGTGCTATCAGGGAATTGGTGTGAAGCATTCTAATGTTTTCTGTCTAAGTCTCCCTCAATTGTACAATATGACTGACCTCTTGGGACTTCCAACATTTTTATACTGAACTTACTACTCATTTTATCTACATTCAGCAGTGCGGGTAACACTGCTTAATACAACAATACTATTTATAAAATGCAACACTACAGCAACATATGAAAGCAGAATGTACACAAGCACTGCAGGGGTTATACTTTTATTCACAAGATATTACACCTTTATTTGCACACAACCTATATGACAGTCGTCCTGCCATACTGTCTAGTTTATTCAGTACATCCCATACACAATGCATTTTATACTGGTACAACACTTTCTAGAATTGTTATATTTATTTGTTATGACAGTACATGCAAGATTATTACTAACCTGCCTCACGATGCAGCCTTTGCAACCTAGCAGCATGGGCTTGCTGGTTTGCAGCCCACTCATCTGCAGCTGTCAGGGAAATACAGTGATATTTAGCCATTACCTATCCATAGTATACACAAGCTAGGCAATCATTATCTACATAGTATAATGAGTACTTACTCAGTGCTGGGGCATCAGCCATCTGCCTTGATTCTTGGATCCACTGCTTCAAGAGATCCCCCTCCACTGCTTCAGGTCAGCATGGTGATGCCTGACCTGCTCACCAGTCCGGGGGATACCAGTGGCACTGGTGAGGTCACGGGCGAGACTGTCCCAGGCCTCCACTTTATACTGAGAGCCCTGGTACTGGCCCTGCAGTAGTCTCTGCTCATGGTGTTTTACCAGGAGCCATACCATAAATCTGGACTCCTGGATGCCCCACCGCTGCGCTCGAAATTGAATGCCTTCGCCAACTCCAGCCATTCTGCCTACAGTAGGGAGCTGCAACCAGTTATGGAAAGTATTCATGCCTGTGGGGTTTAAATACACCCAATTTCCTGCACTTTTCCATGATTGGACAGTTTTGAAAAGGCAAAGCTATGGGCACACCTGCTTACCTAATGTTGGCATTGCTTAAAGGGGTATACCCCTGGGCAGATTGAGTTATCCAGCCTACACATTGCTTACACCAACTAAGCTGAGCTGTGCAATGCTTAGCATTGTTTCATATTTAATTTGCATTATATTTTCCCGTTGGCATTGATTTATTATCTGTTACATGTTATATATGTGTCTGGTATCCGTGATTCATGTGTACATACACTGTATGGGGTCCTGCGGACTTCCTCACATCTGGCCTTACTGCAGTACTCCAGTTAACATATTTATGTTATGTAGTGGGTTATACAACATGACACTGTACATAGATTCCTTTCACATGTTCAATTTGATTTTCCTATGGTGAGGATTTGTTTGTTGAAACCTCAATCTTATGAACTGCTATGATGGCTTAGTGGTTAACTACTGTGACTATAATGTACAGGGTCCTGGGTTTGAGGCTTCCAGAGGCTGTTTATTTTGCTGCTGTGCAGAACAGGGGCTGTTGGATACAGAGTGATTAAGGCACTTTAAAGCAGTTGTAAGTGGGTTTGTGTGGAGGTAAGCACTGCTAACCTCCACTTAATGATGCTTACAGAGAGTTAGCTTCAATATTGCTCCACCTGTGTGTGCATTGCTTACCACTGCGCAAATGGGCTTAAGCCCACTTACTTGTGCCTAAATATGCTTACTACTGCTTATTTGTGCTTAAACCTGCTTACTAGTGCCTTATTCATTATGACAGTGACACTTCACATGTGCATTTCCTGCAGTACTCCAGTTCAAAAATTTATGTTATATAGTGGGTTTTGCAACAAAAATATTGGTCATGACATGCTTTGCCATGTAAAATGGAATGTGCTGCAGTGGGAATGCCTGCTCATAAGGTGAATGCTCCGCCCACTACACTATTTCTATGCTGCATTTACATATATCCATATATCTTCCTTGTTATCCTCTTCAGGCTTTTAAGTTGCTGTAACCATAGCTAAGTAATGGACACACCCATGCACCTACGGTTAGCTTTAATTGGATATTTAAAAAAACAAACAAACGGGTTTCTTCATTTTATTTTTATGTACTGTTGCTGTTGTACACATAGGGGACTGTTGGTGGGGATATGCGGACACCTGTGAGCGGTTTCGCTTATTCCTTACCCCTTTCTCCTGTTTTACATTGCAGGGGCATGTTTATTCTGAGAGCTCTTCTCTCAGACATGCCCCCTGCACTCATACACGCTCTGTGTAAGCCTAGGAGTTCGGGCAGCGCACCTTATTATACATGGCGTGCTGCCATCTTGCTCCTAAATGGGTGCTTCCGTGAAGGACTAAGCTAGTCCTGCACAGAAGTTTACTAAATCTGGGGGTACATAAAAAGCAACTTTGAATAGATCCTTTTTAATCCCTCCTGGAAACATAAATGCTCTACCTAACTAACCCCATAGTTTCCAATATTACTGAATGTATTAAGTAAACATTTTTTCTGAAAAGATAATTTTTATGATTTCCGTGCAACAGTTACTTTACCTCTAAAATCATTTCATTGTTTTAGTATAATCTAATTATCTGCTAATTGAATGCCTACTATAATAAAATATGCAGTAAAACATATGCAACCTCTTTTCTTTATTTATCCAAATCCTTAATGATTTCTCTACTTAAATCTAATATAACCATCCTCATAAGAAAACACAAGTCCTTCATAACAATGCTTGTTTATACCTTGTTCTTAACTATTATATCAGTATCATCTGCATAACAGATCATTTTTGTAATTCCACTAAATGTCTGTAAATCAGATTTACCTAACATTATCTGTGTTGTTTCTTTTTAACAGCATTTATTACCAAAGTAATAAGTATTGTACTCATTGAGAATACCTAATAAACTGCCCTTTTAATTTAAATCTTTCTGCTTAAACAAGCATTTGCCAATATCTTTGTAGTTGCATTTTCATAAATAGCATTTAAAATTTAATAACTGTTTCTACAATATCATACTATTTTAAAATATTATATAACTAATTATGAAATATATCATTAGATGCCATTTATTTCTATATGAAATTAATTTACCTTCAGTATGGTTTAGCACAATTTAATCTAATACATCCTTAACATATTTCTCCTATTCTTTCCTTTCATCCCATTTACTCCATCCCTGTTTATCTCTTTTATGACATTATTAAACCTCACTTGAAAAATTATCATAACTATTTTATAATCCACATTACATACTGATATAAGTTCATAGGTCAATACTAGGATAACTTCCCTGAAGGGATATTTTAAGCCTAGACAATAAATTTAAGTCAGAATCAAACCCTGCACTTTACATCTATAAGGTGAAAACCTTAACCATTATGCAAAACCCACCCACTTAAACTTTAATTACCTTTCTTCCAAATTAAGTGTAATACTACTTCTATACATTTATCCTGATTTTATGTTTTGAGTTACCTAAGAATGTATCACTTTATGAAAACTTTCCATACCTTCTTTGCTCATCTTTCTATAAAATGTCCTGTGGCACAGACTTAGCCCTTTCTTTATCTTAGTTTGAACTTACTCGGTAGCAATTTCCCTGATTAATCTAACTGTTGCTTCTTTAGAAGTGTTCAACCTGAATTCTACATCTTGTATATTCACAGATTTAAAAATATATAGTTTTAACTCTTGCATATTTACTATAATTCCTTCCTCATTGCGTACCTGCATTAGTCTACTTTCATTATACTTTATTTGCCTACTTAGAAATGATTAATCTCTTCTTTTCTACCTTTAACAACATATTTTGTCTTAATAACCTATATCTTATATTTGCTTCATTCAATAAAAATATTACATTTTGCTGTATCATTGTCTTGTCATTTTTATCTCCTATAACTTCCTCTAATATATAACATTCTTCCTCATAAATTTATTTCTTACTCTTATGCCACAAGTATTCTACATTAAAGTATATATTGTTATATTTTCCTTTGCAGTCAACCCGCTATAAAAAAAATCTATAATTTCTAAGTAACCATAAACAGTAGCTACATTTCATCTTGTAACACCTGTAATTTTTACTTACTGGCTCATGAACAAGAAGAGTGCATGGGAAATTCCTTGGTGCCTTCTCCAAATTTTCTCTAGCCAGTAGAAATACAGCCTCTGGTCTCACCTGAAAAGAGGTCACTAGCCTGGTGGGACTAACTCAGTCAACAAAAAGATAGAAAAAAAAACATAGCGTGGTATAATTTTGTTGATCGTAACCCAGAATCCATCAGTTCTCAGTACTCTCATCATCAGGATTATTTGAGCTCAAGCATCAATAGGAGCTTAATCAACTGAGGTTTGCTCATAAACTCTTATAAACTCTTTCATTCAGCTAAATTGCATCTTTCAGTGAAGTCATCATATGGCACCAGCAAGCACTCCATCTGAAGTATTCTTTCTTAGACACATTCATAAAATAGCAAATTATGTTAGTACCATCCTTCTGATATTAAATATTTAATGGGATGGATTCTGTAAAGTTCATGGAGGATATTTGTGAACAGTTTAGCATGCCGAAGGAAGACTTCAGTGCACCTGTTGCTGATGTGATTCTAGAAGACACACTGAAGGTAGACAGAGTACTTAAGAATACAGTGTAGGTTAATTGGGGATTCTGCACACAACAACATAACTCTCAACTGTCCAGATTTTCACAGAATGTCCAGATTTTTGTCTTGCATTTTTGGTCTGTTCCTCATAAAATCTGTATAGTGTTCTAGCAAATCAGTGAAGACTGAATTCACTAAATGATAACAGAAATTTGGATTTCAAACTTCATATCCTTCAGAAAATGCAAGACAACACAAAACCATTTTATTCTAGCAACTTTCTAGGTTTATAAGAGCAATATTCAAAATGTGTCCCTATTTTTGGGCCATTTCCCCCCATTATTTTTGGCTTTGTTCAGATTTCTTGCACTAAGAGGTTGAGAGGTATGCACACCAGTCTGATTTCAAAACCCATTGTGTGCACACAATGCAACTCAAATGTGACAAACAGCTGTGCCAACTCTGTTTCTAAAATCCTAGGTGTATACTTTACAGACCCCAATGAATTCAAGTGAATACTATGGATTACTGCAAAATCTGTAGCAAAACATCAAAAATATAAACAAAAATGCAACCTTCTGTTAATATACTGCAACAGGCTGTAGTGATGCAAGCCATAAATGATTCTATGCATCCAGGAAGACATCCAGCTAGAGTCAGAGCAAGGGTACAACTAAACCAGTTATCAGAATGGCAAATAATCAACAGATACCATCTAGACAGACAACTGGTGCAGGCTGTCTACAACATGTGTACCCCACATGTGTCTGTGTATATCCTGCTAGGAAATCCCATCCCCCTTGAAACCAAAGGGTGTCTCAACCTGGGTGTACTTGTATCTGGGACATCCCAGACACACATGAGGGATACTGTGGGAGTATCACAGACAGCTGCAAGTTATATCCTAGCAAAATTCATAGAAGCAATATACAGCAAGGTGGATAACTACATACACTTTCTATATGCCCCACTGAATGAAGAACCATAGTGCACTAGTTCTATAACATTGCAAACTTTTCACATGCACTTGGTGCAATAGATTGCACACACATACCGATCAAGACACCAGTACATCCTGAAGCAGACTGATACATAAACAGAAAGGCTAGCCATCCATCAACTGCCAAGTTGTGTGTGCAGCAGATGCAGCGTAACAGACATCATGGCAACACACCCTTAAAGTGTCCATGATGCAGCCATTTGGAAGGAAAGTGAACTGACGACTGCATTTGCAAGAGGAAATACATGAGGAACTGCTACTGGGTAAGTACTGGAACACAGCTAGGAAGCAAGATAAGGATATCCCTCACAACAGTATCCATTCTGGCCAAAAGTGTTTTTATTCCCTGTACAGGTGACTGTGGTTATCTACTTGAGCTGTGGCTAATGACATTGTACCAAGAACTATCAAACCCTGTACAGGAGGCCTACAATACAGCATACAAAACAACCAGAAGCACCACAGAGTGTGTGTTTGGTATATTGAAAGCTAGGTTCAGGTATCTGGACACATGCAGGGGTGCACTGCAATGCACAACTGAAACAGCAACAAATATGATAACAGTGTGTGCCATGCTACACAACTTGCTAACCAGAGCACATGGCTGTCTTCCAGCTGCAGTTGAGGGTGAACTACCACAAGAACCCTAAATGTCTGAACAGGACGTCCTAGAGGTATCAGAAGTAGAACAGGAGGACATAGGGGACAGAAGTCACAGTAGTAGACAATGTAGGCTGTGACCACAACTGCTGGCACTGGCAACACAGCAGCATCTGACCCAAATATTTCAGTCATGGCAAGCAACACGTACATGAGCACACAGATTGAACATAGATGTTCAGGTGTTACTCCATCACAGCAACAACGATTGCATCTAATGGCAAGTACCAACTAGATGTACACACTGACCATCACCATAACATAATCATAACATATTCCAACATGAACATATGCAAATATGTCACAACAAGGATTATCAACTCAGGGCACAACTATTACAGTTATGCATACGCACTCAGATTGGCATATCACTGTATGGTAAACAATAAGGGACACAAATCAGTGCTACACATACATATCTGTACAATATAATGACATGAAAAAAGAGAAATCATGCAGAAATTTTAATTTCAGAAGACACATATCAATAGTACAGTGGTATTTTAATAATATGAGCCAGATATATGTACTACACTGTTGGACACACTCTAACATAGTCTAGGGAGACCTTGCTGATTTCTTACATCATAGTGTGCTCAGCCCCAACCATGTACAGACACATCTTGCTCTGGTTGCTCCACAAAGGAGATGGATGGGGTTACAATGCCATCTTGAGATGAAGGAGCATGACTGAGTGTTGAAGACCATGTGGCTAGTGGGACAACAGCAGATGAGCCAGCAGTTTAACTCTGTGCAGGTTGGACCACAGATAGAGATTCTTGATGGCCAGTGATGGTTCTGCAGACAGGTGGCTTGCCTCACCAATGCTGCAGTCTGCTCAGTATAGTCAGGGAACACAGAATCCTGCTGGTATTATAACATTGCTGCAGTACTGTAGAGGCCAGGGTGTGTAATGACCATGTCACAGTTAGCAAATATTAGTTCTGAGTGGCCTATACAGCCATATTTAGACTGTGTCTGAACTCTTGTCCTTCATTCATGACACATAGCTGTTGTGCCACATGATGTGTGGCATGGGCATGTGCACAGATGTCTGAATGATGCCATTGCTATGACTGTTCCTTTGCCTGCAGCAGGATTTGGACACCCTCTGACACCTGGCCATGCACAACATCTGCATGCCTATGTCTACCATGACACTCCGTTCCTGGTTGTTGTGTGGAACTGCCAGCAGCAGTGCTCTCAGTTGTGGTGTGTTGGTCAGCGGCCTCACCCTGTTCAACATTCACTGTGGTAGCATCCTCTGAATTGCTAGACAAGTGGACCTCCACATCTGAGGCTACATCTTCTGCAACATCACTGTCAACTCAAACTCATGGACAGACTCTCTAAACAACTCAAGGTCCTCTGTGCCAGGGGCCATACTACCATCCTGAGACACATCTTGAACACCATCATGATTGCTGGATGGGCTACTGAATGATATAGATAGCTGATGTGTTACAAGATACAAATATACAGATCAGGATGATGTGTCTACATTACATGGTGGATATCAAAGACATATGGTATATATCTCACTGCAATATTACAAATAATAACTTTATGTGTGGTCTACTATATATATGTTTAACAGAATCTACATAAATGAAGTATGTAATCTGTGTACATGGCCAATATACGTGATGAAATATGTGATGAATCATAAAAAAAATAGACCTGGTAACAACTCATGGGAAGATGGTGATATTGAACAGGGATGAACTTTTACTAGTGTAGGAAAGAAAAAAGCATTAGTGATCACATTATTTACACCATTAACCAGGTGAAAAGTTATAGGTTCATAGGATGATACTAGGCTATTAGCCCAAAGGCCCTTATAAGCCTAACCAAGAATTCCACCCATGTTCCTTCAAAGTCAGCACCTGTTTCCCCTGTCCAGCATGGACACAGGTGTGATCCCAGGGATATATTTTGTATTTCCCATCCAGTCGACCAGGTTCCTCTTAAAGAGGGCTAGAGAGGTACTCTGCTTGACATGGAGAGGGAGTCTATTCCACAGATGAGGGAGTTTTTGGGACACAAATCTATCCTGCCAATAACTTCTATTAATGTCACAGACCAGGTTAAGGCTTTGTGTGCGGATTGCATGAGTGGAGTTTGTCTAATGGATATGCAGCAACTCCATCAAGGCTGGGTCTAAAATGGCCTTGTGTGCCAGACACAGGTCACCTCTGAGCAGTCTGTATGAGACTGAGTAAAAGGACAGGGCTTTTAGCCTATCTGTATAGGATAGGTGTTTGAGACCCTGGATTTTCCCGGTCAGGAACCTCTGTGGTTTCTCCAACTGCTGCAGGTGGTTAGCAAGGTACATGCCGAAGGGGGCATTATACTCGATAATAGGTATGATAAGGTAGGAGTACAGGGATGTTACGACCTCTTTATTCCTGGATGAAATACCCTTATTTTAAATTTGGTTGACTTCTTCGAAATAGTCACCAAAGCCATGGACGAGGGGAAGACTGTGCACACCACCTACCTTGACCTAGCCAAAGCCTTTGACACTATTCCTCACTCGGGCATAATAAATAAACTCTTCCAGCTAGGCATCGACCCATATGTTACAAGATGGGTAGCTAACTGGCTCACTGATAGAACCCACTCAGTCAAAGTAGGGGAAGCCACCACTAGTAGTAGACCCGTAATGAGCAGTGTCACCAAAACCATGGACAAGGGGAAGACAGTGCACACCACCTACCTTGACCTAGCCAAAGTCTAGTTAGGCTGCATAAAGAATGCATGACATACCCATACCACTCATGTGTGCACCTGAGGACGTTGATGCAGACTGGCTTAGGAATGGTAAGCAGCACACAATATTAATGGAAGTCAACTACAGAATTAATAGGAAGGACATGTATGAAACATACTCCTGCTGAGGAGATGTTTTGGGTTGTACTGTGGATCCTGCAGTGGGAAAGTAAAGAGAAAAGCAGCACAATCATTGTATTTAGCAAAAAAGAATACTGACATCACATGTACAACACAGTAATGTGGACTGCAAATACTCATATGATGGACATTGCAACTGTACTCCAGATGGGCCTGTATTACCTAATATTGACAAAAATGTCAGGTATCATGTGTACTACGTACATATTGTTGAAAGTTCTGACAAATTTTCTGTAACATACCTAGTCTGTCTACACTTGAAAATGCATGGATTGCCCCTCCACTGGATGTGCCTGTAGCATACAATGGTAGGGAAACAACAATATGACAGTAAACAGCAGTGCCATGAAATGAGGTTGAGGCACTAACAGCATAGTGCTCACAGTAACAGTATAGAGACACTCACTTCCCAATACCTGGTTTATTCTTGAAGTAGATGGACTTGTGTATATTAATGCAAACACCATTACAAGTGTTGCTTTTACTGCCTGTCTGTACCTATACATGTCATTAGACTTGCGTTCTTCATCCTCACCCTGTGTGGATGTATGTGCATGGTTCAACTCTGTTGCTGTAAATCAAAAAACAGCAATACATGAATATACATGCTACAGCAATATGCAGTGATTGTCTGAATGCACATCCCTTTAATGGAAAGTCAGACATACATGTTTGTCCTGGAACTCCAGCTTCAATCTCACCACCACCAGGGGTGCATTGCTCCCCCCTTGCTGTATGCAGTGAGGCCAGAAATATTGTGATTTCATCTGGGTGGGTCAGTGGTCGTCTGCCACCAGTGGCATCCCTCAATCTCTCATAACATGGCAGCCTGTTGGCTGCGTGAAGGATAATGTCAGAGCAGCATCATCTGCAGGCTTCACAGGATTGGTTGTGGCCTCCAACTGCATTGATCATGTTGGTGAGGTCCGTCCAGATTTCATTTCTCCAGACAGTATCACCTGAGTGGTCTAGAGGTCTCCTTCCATGTTGGCAGAGAGTGCCAATTGTGATGTCATTTTCATGGGGGGGGGATTTGTCACCCTTAGGATGGTTGGTCATCTGAAAGACAATGATGTGCACATGATAATATTCATTTTTTAGCCTATTTATGCATTTAATTATTGAATATATACTGCAGTGTTGGTGCTGCGGTAGCGTTGTTGCCTCACAGTAAGATGTCCTGTTCGATTCTCAGCTAGAGTATCTTCTGTGTGGAGACATGCATGAATGGGCATACCTTCATTGAAGGTTGTGCATCAGGGCTGGCAACTCAGCATGTAAAAATCTACTGCCAATCATTAGCAGACCAGAGTTACGCTGTGGCGACCCCTAACCAGGAAAAGCCGAAAGACACAACATGCATTTAATTCTGTGAATAGCATATGTCAACATAAACAGTATTCATTCCTCTGCAATGAAAATGTCTGTATAACATTATGTGTGATAAATACTAATGTGACATATTATATGTAACAACAATACCTTCATACATAATATTGGTAAATTAAAAATGATTTATATCATCTTTACAATTCATAAGTATGATCAGACCCCCAGACAATATGTATGCATATATTGCATGGAGGTCCAAAGACATAGGTGTCACCATTGTGCGACACATGGATGTTCCCCTCACCCTGCTGGATAAGGAGCGGGTTACAGTTAGCTGCCTGTCAGGTGCCAGGATCCATCAATACTCTCAAGCATTCAAGTCACTCAACCACAAGTACTGGTATAACTCTGTCATAGTACATGTGGGAGTGAATGACTTGAGACATACCTTACTGGACTATATGAAGAGAGACATGACAGAGCTCTCAGATTATGTGTCACAAGCAGGTATAAGCCTAGCTTTAAGCAGCATTCTGCCTTCTCCAAGGATGATGCCACAATACAAACAAAATATTATTGACTTTAACAATTGACAACTTCTTGTGTCAGTCCAAGGGGATCTGCTATCTGTTAGCTTGAGAAGACATGGTCAACAGGCCACTCTGCTTTGCTAGAGATGGTCTACATCTGTCTCCTCTAGGCTTTTGGATACTGGCAAAGGCATTAGTCATTCCTACTGTGCATTTTATAGGCAGTGTCAAAACAACCAAGCTCCCAACATAAAAAAATCTTCTCTAGATAAATTCCAAGTACTGCTTCTTAATGCTAGGAGTGTAAACAAGAAACTGGAAGCACTCTTTACTTTGGAAGATGCTGACGTCTGTGCAGTCACTGAGACATGGTTCAAAAGTGCGGAAAGGACCCCGGCTGTGAAGGGCTACAATGTCTTACATATGTTCAGACCACAAACTGAGCATGAAAGAACCAAAGGAAGAGGTGTATCCATCTTCATTAAGGATAAGTACACCTCTAGACCGGTCAAACAGCATGACTGTTTTGAGCAACTCCATGTCCAATTAACTATAGGCAAAGACCCCTACCACATCATAGCTAGCTATAGGTCCCCCACCATCAAACAGGAGAAGCATACCTGGATTTATTAGAATAACTTGCCATACAGCCCAACACCTTACTTATGAGTGATTTAATTATCCTACCATTGACTGGAAAACATACACGACCACAAACATGCTGGCTCAGAGTTTCCTCGACTTTATCAGTGCAAATGCTCTAGAACAGCTAGTCAGCACACCCACAAGAGTCTCAAATGTCCTGGACATAGTACTCACTAACAAGGGAGAGCATTGCACCCCCACTGTGTGATGTCCTCCATGAAAAGATTGGACCATAAATTAGTCTTTTTCTATGTAATTATAAAACCAGATACCCCATCAAACTAAAAAATGCTAAAGAATTTTTCAAAGACAAATTACTTCCTACTAAGTGATGGTATAAGAAGTTTCAAAGTCCCCTTGAATGCAGATAACACAGACTCCTATGCAGAGGTATACACCAATGCCCTGTATAATCACTTAAACAGTTGCATAGAATCCACTTAAGCAGTTTTATAGAATTGGCTGTACCTGACTGGATTAAAACCAGGTCTTGCCAAAAAAAAAAAAAAAAAAAAAAACAAGTCACCCTGGTGGACCCCTAGTATAAACAGGCTATACAACAAGAGCAAGAAACTAATGTCCAAGAACAAGAGGGAACTGGCTCAGCAGAGGAATAAATTCCTCTCTAACTTAAACAATTACAGTTGAGTCCTACAAAGCTAATTATGAAGTAAAGATACCCTCACTAGTTAAGGATAATCATTAGGCATTCTTTAACTAAGTCCAAAATGTAAAACGGAATACGCAGATATGTGCTGAACTGGTTGTGGATGGCACCACACATACTCAACAGGACACAACAACCAACCTGCTATCTGACAGATTTGGAGCAAACGTCACCCCCCTGTTCCCTTCAGTCATTCCCCAAAGTATACCTGCCCATTCTTTAACCTATTATCTCAACAGAAAAGGTCATCTCTGTGCCCTCCAAGGCCAAAAAACACAACAACAATGGGAGCAGACAGCATCCCATGTTGCCTTTTAAAAAACTTAAAACATGACCTAGCAGACCCATTTAGATCCCTATTTAACCACAGCCTGTGAACTGTCTGGGTTCTGCTGGACTGGAGGAGAGCAACATTAATACCTCTGCACAAAGAAGGCCCATCAGTTGACCCTGGGAATTATGGGCCTATAAGGTTGACAAGCCTCATCTGCAAGGCCATAGGAAAAATCATTATGAACGTTATTAACAAGGACATAGGTAATCTTCAAACTCTGGGCCCATCCCAATTCGGATTCATTAAAGGTAGATTAGGCCTGTTAAACTTGGTTGACTTCGAGAAAGTCACCAAGGCCCTTGAGGGAAAGATAGTGCATACCACCTATCTTGATCTAGCCAAGCATTTGACACAATCCCCAAATTGAGTATTATAGAGAAACTCTCCCATTTGGGTATTAACCCCTACATTACCAGATGGGTGGTCAACTGGCTCACTGACAGGACAGATACTGTCAAAGTGGATGACTTCACCTCTAGCAAAAGACCAGTCACCAGTGGTATACCACAGGGTTCTGCACTGGGCACCTTGCTATTTAGAATTTATTTCTCAGAAGTACTGGCAAAATCAGATGCCCTGTGGCTGACCAAGTTCATTGATGACTGCAAATTGGGAGCAATCACTGCATCCCCCAATGATGTTAATATACTGCAGTCAGTGTTAACTCAGACAAATGATTGATGACAAAGCCCCAGATTAAAGCTAAATGCAAAAAAATGCATTATTATTCCCTTTGGGAAAGTTGACATCACTGCTATTTACATTATTGTCAGCACATCCTAAGTGTAGACCCAGTGGTACATCATCTGGGTACTGAGGTTGATAGCAATCTGAACTTTGACTATGATGTATCCAGAGTAGTAAGGAAATCCTTCTATGTGGCACATCTTATAAGTAAAGGCATCACCTCCAGATCTAAGGATGCTATAATTCCATTATACTCTTGTCTTCATCAGACCAATAACTGAGTACAATGCTACCTTTTGCATACACCTCACCAGACACCTGCAACAATTGGAGAGACCACAGAGGTTTCTTACCAAGCTAGTACGGGATGCACAAAACAAGTTTTAAGTGGAAAGACTGAAAGCCCTGTCATTGTATTCTGTCTCCTACAGGATGCTAAGGGGTGACCTGTGCCTGGCTTACAGGCAGTCTCTGACCCCTTGCCCTGATGGAAATGCTACACATTTGTAAATCAAACTGCACAAGGGTCACTCACTCCACAGATCTTAACCTAACCTCTGGCATGAACAGGTCATGCTGAAGAGATATATACATCTCCCAAACACTGCTACATCTCTGGAACAAGGTTCCAATTCACATGAAACAGAGCCCCTCCTTGGACCTCTTCAAATGTAACCTAGATCAATGGATGGGTGACTGCAAATTTACTCCTGTGATGGTGGCCATGTCCTCCTGGACAAAGGAAGTTTGTATTAACTACCATAGACCCTCATCTCTGTGAACATCACCTAACCACTGACAATTGGGGCAACTCAGGATAAATATGGCTAGGCTTGTAAGGGCTCTAGGACTGTTAGCTTAGTAACCTTCTATAAACCTATGAACAACAGCAGCATGCCACGTGAGACTGCCTGCATGTCACATTCAAATACTACAACATGTAACAATTTCAAGAACATATGGAAAGTGTTGGCAAACCTCAGGATCCATAGCCAGACTGTGCTGATCCTTAGTATATTGAGCTAGTACTGATAATACCTTTGTTAAGCTGCAGCATCGAAAACATATCCATAACAAAAACAGCACATTTTTTAACAGTTTCGTTAGGAGACATGAATTAAGAAATATCCATAATATCAACATCACATGCTAGATACTGATAGTGTCAGAATCTGGTTTCCATAGTTTTACACTACAGAGTGCAAGAATTTACCAGTACAAATTGCAGATGATCCACAAATCAGCCTTCATGTACTGTTAACATTTGCAGTGGAAGTCTGACTATACAGCTGCATATGAGACCGAAATAAATGATTTCAAGACAACACTTGTATGCATAAAGTTCAAGACATCACTCCAGTAACTTATAACAACTTCTCTTAAATATTACATTTTGAGTAAAAATTAATTTAAAGATGTACCTTTTGAAATGACTAACTTAAAGTTATTTACTAATCACCAAAACAGAAATGCTACCAACTGCCATTGTACCTCTCACTCTCAATCACAGAATCAAAGTGCACCTTGTGTGCATCCACCTTTAAGTACCATTTGCGTCATACATAATTAAAGAGGTTCATTAAATTCATGTTTTTGGAATCCCATTCACACTTGTGTGTAAATTGGCTTCATGTGCTCAAACACCCAGCCGTACTGTGTCTACACCCATTAATTATTGATACGTGGTATCATGTGCGGCATATTATCTTCCAATGATCTGATAATATGACATCAGTACCACTTTCAAATATTGATTTTGATACATTTACTGATCAGAACATTGCTGAGTAGTACCTCAGTGAGCATTTCTCTCTGTTTGCATTTTCCAGATGTCTTCAACTTGAGGATCTGTGAGGGCTACTTTGAGAAGGCTGAAACATGTCTGTGTGCCCAACCAGACCAATGAAGAGATGACCCAGATGTTGACTGTATATGCAGGTTTGGAGCAGAGGATGAGAGACCAGACTGAGGAACTTTGCCACGATAGATGCATGGAACTTGATCAAGAGGGAGCATCGATGGAGGATAGGGATCTACTGCACTGTAGTTCAGGTTCATCGATGCTATGTTGACCTGCATCAGAGGGATGTGGAGGAGCTTCAAAGGGGGGTTGCTGAGATGTAGAGGCAGCCCGTAGATCCCTACAGTAAGTGTCAGTATTCTACACACCTGAGCATTGCCACAGATGTTATAGATATTGCTCTGTCCCATATATATCAGACAGATGTTTTTATAAGTATGTATTAGCTGCTGTGACAATTCGTTCATGGGGATAATTAAGTGAACTTGATAAATAAGAATAATGATAATAATCATATAAGAAGATAGATTTAATATTGGAAGATAATTTGCTACAAGGACTGATTGATATTGATTTATATACATTTTTAAAAGTACCTAAACCAGTTATACCTGTTATTTTCGGTATACCGAAAATACACAAGTCCCTACATGATCCACCTATGAGGCCTATAGTTTCCTCACAAGGATCTAAAACACAACCCTTAGCAATTTATGTGGACACCAAGTTAAAGAAAATTTATAACAACTATACCCACATTTTGATAGATTCATGGGAATTTTTGAATAAATTTGGAAAGAGTCCATATATGGATGAAATTATATTTATTACCATTGATGTTAGGGACTTATTTTCTGTAATACCTCAGACAGAGGGGCTGATATGGTTTGAAAGAATGTTGACAGAGATGGATTTTTTAACAGCAGATGAATACAAACTGGTTTTGGAAAACATGGAATTAATCCTAAAGTATAATTATGTTTATTTTCAAGGAGACTACTACCATCAAAAAGAAGGTGTAGCAATGGGATCGGCATGTGCCCCAATATACACAAATATAATTATGCTTTGTTGGGAGTGTCAACACATGTTTAATTCGGAGTATAGCCAATATATTATTAAAAATTTTAGTTTTTTGGATGACATTTTTGTTCTATTGAATGGTCCTTATGATAGTATAGAAAAGTTTGTACATTATATTAATCATAATACTACTGTTTTACAATTTACATACCAAATAGGTAAAGATGAAATACACTTTTTGGATGTAAAATTGAACAAAGACTATGAAAATAAATGTTACAAGTCCAATATTTATAGGAAGGAACACTATTCCAATGCTTATTTACATTTAAAAAGTGACCACCCCTACCAACAAAAAAAGAATATTGTAAAAGGGCAAATGATTAGAATGGCTAGAATGATCTCAGACATGGATGAATTTTCAAACAAAATCAATAATGTTGAAAAAATGTTCCTTGAAAGGGGGTACCCATCTGAATTAACTAAATCCATTAAGGAATATGTCCAGCTAGGAAGGGATAATAAATATGTCCCCCTATTGCCTAATGGTGATACTTTGACCGTAAACTCTAACTTGAATGTAAAGACTAGTACTCTTAACCGGCAGGAAACAAGTAGTTTAAATACAATACTATATTTAACTCTTACTTATTACAAAGGTATAGGATGGTTGAAAAAATGCATAAATGAAACATGGGAAATGTTTAAAAATATGCAAACAAAAACTAATATATTTCAATATACAATAAAATATTGTTTTAGGAGGAATAAAAATATTAAGAATATTATTGAGTAGAACAAGATTAATGCAGGAGGGACCTGTACAAAACTTGGAACTTTTAGCTGTGGGAGATGTGCACAATGTACCTATATTGCTGGGTGTAAAGAAATTAGAATACCCAGTTTGGGAATGACTTTAAGGGCAAATAGGTACAATAGTTGCTACTCCAAAGGGGTAATTTATTTGGCCTTTTGTGGGATTTGTTGGTTACTATATAGGAAAAATGGAACGTCATCTCAGGACTAGGATTTATGAACATATCACGGACATAAACAAGCATAATGAAAACAATGCCCTGTATAGACATGCCTTGATATGTAAAGAGGCAAATTACAAATTCTGGGTATTGGAAGAAGTTAACCACCCAGAAAGGGGTGGTGATTGGGAGACGCAGCTGGAATTTAGAGAGATGATTTAGCAACTGAGACTCGATGCATGTTGTGGCAAGGGTCTCAATGACCACATTTCTATTACCCCGGCATTAAAACTCCTTGCAACTGACCCAAAGAGGCATGGGAACAATAGTATTTACAAATAATTTGGTAATAATATGAGTATTTTTATATTCCCATGAATTAATGTATGTAAGAAATATATATAAAAATGTTTTATTCAGTATATATTTCATATATTAATTTTCAATTTGAAGACACCTTATTTTGCATCATATTCATATTTTATACATATATACTATACAATATTTTTTACTATTTGGATAGTTTTTATTTATATTTATATATATATATATATATATATATATATATATATATACACACATATATATATATATATATATATATATATATATATATATATATATATATATATATATATATATATATATATATATATATATGTATTTATATATATGTATTTATATATATTTATTTATATTTTTATATATTTATATATTCATTATATATTTATTTATGAATATGAATGATAATATGTACTGCCTTTTAGGGTTTATATTTATATTTGGTTTGAGAACTTATGCCTTAATTTAAAAGACAGCTCAGAAAAATGTTGCTTCAAATAACTTGTTTTAAATCTCTGGATTTCAACCCACTGGTTTTACTGTTTCTTCCTTTTTTTATATACTTTACCTTTAAATCATAATTATCAATTAAGTAATTTACTGCCAGCCAATGATTTTGTTTGAAATAATGTATAAAGACTGATTTTCATGTTGGTATATTGATTCTAAAGAAGTCTCCAGATGGAGATGAAAGCGCTCAGTCAGTGAATGTTTATGTATTATGTATTATACAGTTTATTTTTATGTTTTAGTAGCAATTTGTTGCATGTTTTTCTATTAAAATAGTTTTTTATCAGACTACCCTTGGACTTTGATTTTTTGGACAGTGCAGGTCCTCGAGTGCCAAAAGACAGCCTTCATTGTATCTGAGCAGTGCCCTGTGTTTTATTTGGTTTTATTTGCCTTGTTTCTGAACTTGATAAATGCTGTCTTATTAACTACAGGTTCCATTTCCATGTTGTTAATTTATTTAGTAATGTGTATAATATCCATAATTATGTCCTTTGTAGATGTTCATATGTTTTACAGCATCTAACTACATAATTTCACATAGCCACTGTCCTTATGTATCAGAGATGCCTATAGCACCTAGGCTGCGAATGATTGCACACTACATAGTTTTCCATTTTAGTCACAGAGTATTACCTAGTGCACCATTTTACACTGGAATAAAAAGACATCTATAACTTCATTGCATCATTCTTCCTAAGAAATTACTCAGGCATGTTTATTTAATCTAAAAAGTAATGCTGTCCAACTACTTATAAATATATTTTCAGTTGTGTGTTGCTAGCTGTTATTTCTTTGTAATAAAAGTTCCAATAATTGTTTGCATTTTCCGTATTCATCCATTCTCTGCAGAATTAGTAATAAACACCTGCAGTACCTATTTTCTAAAATGAAGCCCTTGGTGAATGTTAGCTTAGCCTGTAAAACAACCAGCTAGCATGCCTAAATTTTGGTGTGTTGTGGCTTCCAATCCACAAAGGGGAAACATGTATATGTGCCTGTTACCTTGGTTAAATTCACCCATAACATTTCTTGCAAGAACCATATTACAATACTTTATGTTAATGTTTATATTGTGCATAGTCTTCCAATTTCTATGAATATGGCTGTAATCCAGAATGCTCTGATAACATCAGCTTTCTAACAACAGGGATTTTAGAGCAGTACCTGTTTGCTGAAGAATAGCATTTGCAGGCTGGAAGCTCCAATTGTAAAGAAACAAGCCATTATGGTTACAGTTAGGCATGCTGTGTGTTCAAATCCAGACAGAGGATGTATATATCTGAAACTGTTATCTTGCTTTAATATACTCATAGCATTTATTTTTGTTGTCTTATCATCAAATCTTTTTTGCAGAATACAGAAGTATATTGCTGGACCTTTCTTCTGAGCAGTATAAATCTGATGTTGTTGTTGTTGCTGTTGTTGACACATCAAATGCAATTTTCCACCTCCAACACTGCCCGTCTGCTGATGCCCAGATGGATGGTGCATTGTTAATCTGGCAACTCTGCTGAAACCTGTCTGCCTTAAAGTAAAGATCAAGGAACAAGAGACATTATTGCCAATGTTAGATGGATGAAGAATACCAAAAGCCTGTATACTTTTGCTTCATCAGCTAAAGCAAAGCTTTTGACTGTGTGGATCATGATAAACTATGGAGAAATATGGAAATAATGGGAATATCTAAAACACATAGCTGATAAAGAGCCTTTATGAAAATCAAGAAGTTGTCATGATAATTGAATATGGCAACACTGATTGGTTTCCAATAAATTGGGGTCTATATTAGAAGACCGAATGGAAAAAATATCGAATGGCAAAACAGCGAAAAGACTGGACCTCGAAGTGTTGTTTGCCAGATTGTGGTACAGTGAAGATTGGAATATTTGCCCTTTCCTCACTGTAGTGCAATCTCAGAGTTTGTATATGTATTTAGCGGGGGTGTGTGGGGGCACAGCCCCCCACAATAGCAAGTTTGACGTCCGGTCTTTTCACTGTTTTGCCATTCGATATTGTTTCCATTTGGTCTTCTGATATAGACCCATAAATTGTGGTGTCAAGCAAGGATGCATTTTGTCACCTTAGCTGTTCAGCCTTTATAGTGAGGCCATCTTCAGAAAAGAAAATTTGGAAGAAGAGAGCGTCAGTTTTTAAACTGGTGGCTGAAATATAAACAACCTGCACTATGCAGAGGACACAACCCAGCAGCAAAGAAGACGTTGTATCTGTTCTGAAAAGTCAAAGCTGAAAGTCATAATATGGGATTAGAACTGAACATAAACAAGACGAAAATTATGAACATGGAAAATAATTAAGACTTTGAGCTTGAAGATGATAGAATAGAATTTGTAAAGAATTTTAATCTCCTGGGCTCTTTTGTAAAAATGGAAACAACTAGCAGGGAAGAAATACTTCACAGAATAGAACTTGGTCAATCTAAAATCAAGCCTTTCGACAAAGTATTTAAAAGCAAGGGAATGACACTCAAAATGAAGATCAGACTTGTTCACATGTTTTCTCAGTGGTCAATTATGGATGCAAAAGATGGACACTACAGAAATGGAACTGAAAGAAGATTGATTCATTTGAACTTTGGTGCTGGAGAAGGTTCTACGTGTGCCATGGACCACAAGAAGAACTAACAAATCCATTTTGTAAGAGATCAAACCAGCTATATCACTAGAAGCCCAAATGATGAAGTTATGACTGTCTTATTTTGGTCATACTATCAGAAGAGAGATCACTAGAGAAGGACATTATGTTTGGGAAAATCAAAGGAACCAGGTGAAGAGGGTGACCTGTAACCAGATGGCTGGACACAATGAGACAATCATAAGGATGACATTAAAGGACTTCCATGGACTAGCAAGGAACCACATTATTTTTGGATCTTTAATTCATCAAGTCACTAGGACTCAAACCCGAGTTGATGGCCCCTAGAGAGAGCTTTTATTTATAGAAGTATATTACACATTGATATTAACATATATTTTGAGCATAGTTGTGAATAACTTGGTTATTCGTCGAATTTCTACTAACATATTCATAATCCATAATGTTCAGTTAACATCAGCTATTTAACAGTGGGGCAGTAAGTATTATTAAATCCTATTATATGCCTGAGCAATTTTTTGGTTAATATTGCATACTTTGCAATAGTGTTATGAATGTCTGTTTTTTCATGAAATATTGAAGTCAATTTTAGAACATCAACTTCACATTTTGAGGGAGTGGGATTGGCAGACTGAACAGGGAAGATGTATGTATTTTCCTAGTGATGTGCACTTTTGTAAGGAATATCATAGTCCTCACACATACCTTACTGTGTCCATGTACAGCAACATGTATGTTTTTTTCCAAAGAAGCTATATGCCACATGACACTGTCACACTTTCTGAGGACTGTATGCACTGCATTATTATTAATGTTTCTGAGTACAGTGCTGACATGAATGTAATTTTCATACTGTTTAGCTACATGAGCAACACATGTTCATGCTTTGCAAGATCCTTATTAGTAGATCATCCCACATACAGATGATGTCATAATATAAAGTCTTTGCAATGCATACAAAACATGCTTTTCCTGTTAAGATGTGTTAAGTAGGCAGATTGCTTTCAATGTTAGAATTGGGATATAGATTGTGATCACAGGTTTGAATCTCATGTCCTCCAGTCTGTGTTCAAATATGTTAACACCTGAATGCAAAAATATCAATTATAATTTGTGTTATCTAATGTTCTACAGAAATAAATGTCTATAAACTGTGCTGAGAAATATATATCAGTGTTATCCAAAGAATATATTATTCATACTTTCTCTGTTTTGATTTTAGGTGAGGAGGATCACAGCAGGAACAGAGCCATATGTATCGAGCAGATGCATAGGCTTGAGGATCGGTGGAGGGAGAGAGGTATGTTAATTATTTTACCTGTTTTATGAAATGAAATGCATTTTCCCCTGTTTACAGGCCTGCATTTTTCACAATAACATGTGTACTGTGGTGGTGCAGCAGTTAGCGTTGCTGCCTCACAGCAAGAGGTTCTTCGGTTCGATTATCAGCCGGAGTTCCTTCTGTGTGGAGTCTGCATGTCCTCCCTATGGCTGCGTAACCAATAAAGACATGCATTTAGGTGCATGTGCTTGTGGGTGTGCCTTTCATGAAGGTTGGGCATCGGGCTGGCACTGTAAAAATCCACTGCCAATCATTAGCGGACTGGTGATCTGATATGGCGACCCCTAACTGGGAAAAGCTAAAAAGACATAGCTATTTTTCACAATAACATGTATATTGCTTAGAATGGAGGAATACCCATTATGCATCAATAAGGTAAGTAAAATCATCACACGGTAGCTGTGTCTACAACTGTGATTAAAATCTAACAGTGTTGGTATTTCATGTATCATTGAGCCATTGTTTCAGCACACATTTTTTAAAATGTACTCCACAACCTAAATAACAGTTGGGTTGGTATATCTGTCACACAGCTGGTAAGGCAGCTGTTTTTATGCAAGTCTAAGTGATTTGATTTGTGCTTATGATGTTGACATGCTTGTATGTCTGTGTTTTCTGGCAATTGATTTGTTGTGTATAGCCTGCCTAATCAAAGAGTGAGTTGGTGTCTGTTGTTTGAACCTCTGTTTGCAGATTGTGTGATATGCTATTCAGTTCAGCATTGGTATTACATCTTCCCCAGATACATTGGGTGTTTTTGTAGAAACACTAGGTTTGTTAACATATGAGCAGATACCCATTTGATTGTGGCAGTTCATATTCAGTACACCCTACAGATCCACATTGGTATTGCATCTTTCTCCATCCCCTTGGGTGTTTTTGTAGAAATTGTAGCCTAGGTTTACTAACACTTGAGCAGATACCTGTTTGATTGCAGGAGTACATATTCAGCACACCCTGTTGGTCAATATTGGTATTGTACCTGTCTTCAATAGAAACACAGTTATAGCCTATTACTGAAACTTGCGCAGTTGCCCATTTTATTGCAGCAGTTTAGTATCAGCAAGCATATTCACAGTTTTGATTTTTAATGCTACTGATTACTAATTGCTTTGGTAGATAATGCATAAAGTTGTACACATACAATACTGTTAATAAAACAGACATTTGATTCTCATATATCACCAGCTGTGTTTATTGAACATTTGACATTGATTTTACTATTGTATTTATTACATTGATGTGTGTTCAGACAATTGTTATGCTGCCCATCTCAGATGTTTGTCATATGGCTTGCCTGTTGTCCACAAAACTGTCATATCACTTTCTCCTCATTTTAACAATAACACTTTGTGGCTGCTCATATAAATCATTGAATGCAGACAGTACAATCTGTTGATTTGAGCATTCATACATTTTTACAAAGCTAATGACTCATGTGTGTGTGTGTGTGTGTGTGTTTGTGTGTGTGTGTGTGTGTGTGTGTGTCTAAGCATATAGAATTTCTCAGAAAAAAATACTAGTGTCTCTTTTATGAATAAGACATATAGGGCCATAAGTAGCTCTGTCCATAATGGATGTGTTTTAATTCCTGTGTAAATTATCATAATCATATTCTTTTATGCTATGAGATTCATGGGACTGTTCTACAGGATAGACATTTGCTTTTCTTTTCTATTGTGTTTTGCAATAATCTTTACAGAGCATGGTACCTGTGGATGTACTCACGAGAGGCCACTGCCAGAGTCTTCTGAGGATGACAGTAATGATGATGATGACTGTGACATCCCCACATTAGGCCAGTAATCAAGGAGTCTGAATCCTCACCACTGACACAAGAGAGGGATGTTCACTGGGAATACAAATGGATACATTCAGTGTTCCCAGATGCAGACCTCTGTGCACCAAACACAATTTCCCTTCAGAGCACACAGGGAACACACTCAATTCATGGTTTGGATCTCTCTGTCTCCCTTCAGGTCCCTAATAAGATTCCCTACTGGTACAGCTTAGAGTTGAGTCCTTAGCTGGGGTTCCAAGCTAAGTCCTCCCACACCCTCTCTGTAAAACCAATGCTTTGTGTCCATGCTCCTAGCAGCTGACACACACACAGATACTCTTTCTAAGATTTGATTTACATACACACACACAAACACACACACACACACACACACACACACACACACACACACACACACACACACACACACACACACACACACACACACGCACACACACACCTGGGATAGGCTGCCACAGATTCACCTGCTGTGCCCCCTTCTGCCCAGACTATAAGGTAGTTATCACTGACACCAGAACCCCTGCCAGCTACTTTAAGGCTTTTACAAGGGTACTCAATTTTACTGAGTGAAATTATTATTAATACAAATGGTAATGTTGACCAAACAACAAGGCTTTCAGGAGTGGCCAGAGTTATCACCAAATAAATTTATGTAAATACTTTCAAAACATAAATATTTTCTAGAAAGGACCAGCCACAATGAAAATTTTAAATATATTTAATAATAATAAAAGATGAAAATACTAAATGTCTACTTACAGTAAACACCAGAGTTTCAATCACAGGGAATATTAAAAATAACACCAATGGAAAGTTTCACACAGTTAGAGAAAAACAGTATTTAGCTAGTGTCACTATATTTTCCTAACTGATCTAGAGAATTACTGTTCTTACTTGCAGAATACAGCAAGGCAAGATGATATGGGTGAGGATCTTTCTAGTCAGGTTTCCAAGAACAGATTGTTCATGAAACTTCAGTCTCCTCTACTATAAAACACTGTGTCTGTACAGAATGGCATAACATACATCTGGTCATCTGACTTCTGGTTCCCATACTATCATAAACACTAGAAGCTACCAGAGTTTACACCTACATGCTACAATACACACAAATAGAGCATTGCTCAGATGTGGTGCAGCTGCTGGAAGTCATAAAACCATAAAACACTTATTTTCTTCCTACAGAAGCTACAAGCTATTCTCTAGCACAGATATTGCATCTCTGGCTCCATTCAAAAATGTGGGATAATATCTTTATGGCTTAACCCATAAAGTAATTTAATTTCAAGAATATTTTCCCAAAGTCATGTGGATTAACCTCTACCTTCCAGAATATGCTGTTACAGTGTATACATTTAAACAGTTACCATAATGCATGTACATTTATTTTCCTTCCAGCAGGGCATACTGTTGATACATTTTAACACAAGTAAACCTCACAAATACATTTTCAGCATAAGCATCCATACAAATCAGTTTGATACACAAATGACATATGATTATTTACAAAATTCCAGCTAGCTGTGATGGCATAAGTGATACATCCACTGCCATACTTCTCCTGGCATGGCTGGCAGTACCTCCCATCATCACAATGACAATGATGATGCTGAGGAACCTGAACTTGCCCCTGCCCGAGCCATTCTGCCTGCATTCCAGAGGAGACTTCGACACGACAGTGACAGAGACAAATACAGGGATAAGATCTGAGAGGTAATTACTGATGTGTTCCAAACACAGATGAGGGACATGATGGGGCTGTTCTTTGATAATATGGCACAGGATGTGTGGGATTCATTCAGGGTGATAGTTCATGAGATCAATCATGAGTCTGAGCAACATCACTCTGGACCGTCCAATCTGCAAGTATTGTCTGTTTTCTCCACTTGTGTTATGCTGCTAATATGGTGATTGCCATTTCATTGATCAGACTGTATATGCACTCTTCTGCATGCATATCATGTATATGTCATGCTTATATTTTATTGTCAAGTAACATTTACTTTAGATTCAATGTGTTCAGGACACACATTAACACATTACACTTTCCACACACATTCAACTGCCCATGCGTTGTGGCAGTTAACCTGCATAGTGCTGCAAGAGTTAGACTTTAAACATGTGTTACTGGCAAATGACAAACAACACAAGTTGTCCATACTCCATCACTAATGGTGTGATATGCCTTGGGATTTTGTTTTGCTATATCAGGTATGTGCAACATACAGACATGTCATTCCACATGATTTTGGATGGCAGTTGTCATGATGTCCCATTGTCATTATATGGTGTTGTGTGTCATGGGCTGGCAATACTAATGCCATGTGGGATCATATACAGGTATATCCTGTCTATGTGCAGTCCTCCTTTTCTGCCTGCATCAAACAGCAATGTAACATTAATCTGTACACAAAGTTACAGATAACATATCAATGGTACATTATGCCATGTTTAATGCAAGTAACATTTCTACTCCCATTACGTACTGACATTGGTGTACACCTTCCAGAAATAGTTGTATACATTAAATGACTGTATGTGTGTACACATAGTCAGATACATACTGACATACAAATGGGCCTTTGACATGTGAGCATTCATTGAGTTACTGCTGATGTGCTCTAATGATGCTTACACGAGTGTCCTCTGCTCTATAATGAACGGGGTGATTGACATACACCTGCATTTCTTTGTTTGACATTTGCATAACAGTATATGTGTATGTACTTGTAATTTTTAGCTTGTTTACCTATGCATGTTAATGAGCCATAATTGCACATTACTGTACATGTGTGTGTTATACATGTTCAGTTCTGTGGACGTCAAAAATTAATCTGGCCATTTGACATACATTTTCCATCTTGTTAATTATATTTCTGTGTGGCTTCTACAGCACTCTGTGCATTGTACACATACATTTGCATTGTGTCAACTTACTTTGCTCTGCTTTACCTTGATGTGAGCCCAGGTTGTCCACCTTCCTCCCACCTTCATATTTCACTATAATTTTTTATGGGTATGTTTGCCATTGTTAAAACTACTGACCATCGCCCTATATTAATTTCACACAGTGAACATATTCCACATGTATGGCCATTGTACAATGCAGGACACATGCACACAAGTTGTTGGTTAATGTTTGCAATGTGTCCTTGTTCTTATTATACTTGTGTGTTACCCAGTGTAGCTTTGTCACATCCATGTGCACAACTTGCTTTATTTATTATGTTGTATTGTTGCATTTTTTAACGTATTCTTACATGTCATTGGTGTGTGTATGTGTATCTACCTGGAGTTCATGTACATTCCATCTATGCCACTGACAGACATACACACACATTTCTACTTGTGTGCTGCCTTTGACGTGGCATAAGTGTGTAACATATGCACATTCCATTACACATTTGTTTGGGTTGTGTATACCTACTTGTATTTGCAACAGCCTTTTTGCTCTTCTGCAGTACTTCTCTTTGGCACTGTGCTTCACTGTTTGCCTTTCACATGCATGGTTATAGGTTTAGTTCTGTTCTCTGGTGGCGTTATCTACCATTGTTAAACATGCATTTTCTCATCTGTGATTACACCTTCACTGCTGATGAACTAATTGGATATGTGTATATTTATCCAAAGTGTACTGTGATTGATCCTACTTTACTACCCTGGAACACAATATGTACCATTGGTCATACACATCTAGGTATGACTACTGCAAACTTATGAAACGTCGTAATGGGATAGTGCATAGGTAGATATGTTTTTCTGCATTTCACTATGGCTGGTATGCATACCCATCCTGTTTGTCAACTTTCCATTGCTCGTTTTGTGCAGTGTGCTGTCTGTGAAACTTACCTGTCCTTACTGTTTTTTTCCAACCTTTGTCATTTTGTGTTGTGTTATTTGTTATTTGGGTATAACTGCTGTGATGACTTTTCCTGCAAAAAAAATGTACATGCCCCCCTGTTTTTCCCTCAGAATTTCCTATTCCAACAACCCTGTTGTGTGTTCGTCTTCTTCACCCATGCCTCACATCTTCTTTTCTCTCTGTCACTTCCCTTGGGTGTGTGCATTACTTCTGTTCCCCACTCAAGTCCCGATTCCATTGCTAGCAAATGCTTGCTATTGTGGTGATTTGCCTTTGCCTTTAATTTTTTTATTTGAAAATCTACAGATTCCATCTGAATCTGTAAGTCCAAGCCAACATATTTTACTACAACATGAATTACAGAATTACTACAACATGAATTACAGAGATATCCCTAGCTGTCTCTGAGTTTACTGTAAAGAGTGATGTCCATATATACATTACAAATAACATTGCAATTTTTAAGCACATATTTAAGTTAGTGGATGAAATACAGAAATATCCGTAATTGTCTGAGACATTTGTGTGTCTGTTCCTTAAAATCCATGTTACGAATGCCACATACATTGGGATAGTTTGCATTTTTTAATCTTTTTTTTTGGGGGGGGGGTTTATCATAACAGAATCAGTCACATTTCATAGTTGTCCTTAACCTTACTGTACAGATTCTGTTTTATATATTTATATATAACTTTCTGGATGGTTGAACTGTGATCATCTTTCTGTAACTTTGATACTGTGCCATGTGACTGCACAACTATTTCTTATTGCTTATGGATTACTTGCACATTTCTATAGTGTGCCATTGACACTGTGATACTCCATTGTGCCTTGAGCTATTTTGTGTTTCTTGTTATATATTTATATATTACAACGTTATCTGCAAGTTTTGCTATGATATTGGCATAATGCACTGGTTCCATGAACTTTATAGAATCCGGCTTAATATGTATTCATACAAACAGAAATTGTCCTGGAGATATTTGTTACATCATGTATGATTACAGATTATAAGATAAACTTTGTCTTGATCCAAAGCAGTTCCCAAGCACACATATATGATCTAAAACTTTACCTCAAAAGGCAGTGGGCTTGTACATGTGGTATTACTTTAGCATCTGCATAAATGAGTATTTGCCATGGAGATGAATGTAGGATTTTTCCAGACACAGGATATGATTAAAGTGCATTCTCTATATGAATACACAAGATGATATTGGCATAATGCACTGGTTCCATGAACTTTATAGAATCCGGCTTAATATATATTCATACAAACAGAAATTGTTCTGGAGATATTTGTTACATCATGTATGATTACAGATTATAAGAAAACTTTGTCTTGATCCAAAGCAGTTCCCAAGCACACATATATGATCTAAAACTTTACTTCAAAAGGCACTGGGCTTGTACATGTGGTATTACTTTAGTATCTGCATAAATGAGTACTTGCCAATGAAATTTACAACTGTATTGTAACACTGATTTCACTTGATTTGACTATAGTATTAATACGCATAGATCTATTCATGTAGATATACATTCTATGAGTTTTATGTCTCATATTGTTTAAGTTAGTGGTCTCCTTATTCTTGTTTGTATTCTACCTCTCTCATTACAATGATTTCATTACAAAGAAGATTCAGGCAATAGCCTGGACAGAATTACAGAAATACAGGCATTGTTATAACTTGAAATCATGTCGAGGAATGGCAAATAAATTAATGTTTAAATGAAATAAAACAGGACTACAATGCAGTAAAGCCAGACTCCATGACAAGAATATATAAAATGCGATTGTACTCAATGGCTTGAAATTAGTTGCTGAAGAAAATTAGCTCACACACTACAGTCACTGCAGTCTTATGCAATCAAACTAGATACGGAATCCTTATCTTGAATAAGCATGATGACTTCATCTTTGTTTGAGACAGTGCATCTGTGCTGGGGCTGCAAATATAATGCTGTCAGGTTTTTCATTCTTTACCTTGCATAACAAGCCTGTCAGTTTCAAGGTAACATGACCATTGAGGCAGTATGATAGAATCAAACTGAAATTAAATTAAAAAAATGACAATTAACAGAAAAGAGTATAGAAACCAGATGCTACTACTGTCTGTTTTGATATCTGAATTCATGGAGATGAATGTAGGATTTTTCCAGACACAGGATATGATTAAAGTGCATTCTCTATATGAATACACAAGATGATATAACTAACAAGCATGGGCTGTAGGACCTCAATAGCCATCTAACATTCCAATTAGCTAATCCAGGACTGTGGGTCACTATGTATTGGAAGGGTTAGAGGTATAGTGCCCATCGACACAGCTTTGTATTGCCATATCTCTTTTACTCAGCCACTACAAAAGGGCACAATCAGTTGTCAGTTAGATGTGCCTACCGAATGAGTACTATTTTAAGGAACAGAAGACCCACTTTAATGCTAAACATCTTTCTCTACAGCTGAATATCTTTGTCAGCATTGCTCCATTTTCTACTAATGTGCTCTAGACTTTGAATATACTAGGACAAGCCTGCTGTCAGATTTACCACTAATGCATCTGCATAAAGGGTAGATTCCTTCGTAAAATCTGGGGTCACTAATACTAGAAGATATCATAATATCCTTTTTAGCTCAATACATGTTTTATCTGCATCAACACACTATTGTACCTTGACAGGAGCCTTTCCTTTTGTGAGATGTGTCAAAGGGCAGACAACACTTACAGAATTAGATACATATTTTCTGTAGTTTCCAGCTAATTCAAAAAAAGCATTCACCTGACTTTTAATGGAGGGTATAAGCCAATTCTTTATGGCCGCTGTTTTCTATACTTGTTGACTTTCCATCCCTACTTCTGTAAGTTATCTGAAATAGTGGTCTATCACTATAAATATACTTTTCTTATCATTCACAGTCAAACCTGCTGGTTGTGTAGCTTCTAACACAGGCTGCATTTTGGGAAAGTGAGGCTCATGGCCTTCTAAATAGATGTCATCTAGGTTTGTAGCAGCATATTGTGAGTGGGGTTTCAATACATTATCCATTAACTTCTCTGTGTTCTCATTGTTAACACTGTGTACTGAAACGGACCTTTACAGGTTACAAATGCTATTTTTTCTCTTTAGCAAATGGAGGAAGCAGCATATGCCATCACCCCTATTGAAAGTCCAGTGTTGTAAATTATCTGGCCTTTCTTAGGTCTTCTATCAATTTATCATTTAGGACTATGAAGTATCTATCAAACCTTGAAATGCTATTCAGTTTTCTAAAGTCATTACTGAATTTAATACTTCCATCAGATTTGGGAACTAGCATTATTGGGCTGTTGCATTCACTTTTTGACCCTTCTCTCACTCCCAGTTTGAGCATTGTTTGAACTTCTCGTATTAGCTGTTTCTATTACTCTGGCACTTTGCAGTTTCCAAGTCTAAACTTCATTCCGGGTGTTGTCTCTACATTATGTTCTAGCAAACAGAGAACCTAGACAAGCCAGGTATTTGATAACACTAGACATGACAAAAGGAAATTGTCAGATACTGCTTCGCCCCCCCCCCAAAAGAAAAACAAGCTTTGTAATCCTTGAAGGTCTCTTTCAGTACACAATGCCAGCCACATTTCAGAGACTGATGGGTAAAATTCTGAAGCCCCAATCATGATTTTCCTTCAAATATATTTACACAACTGTCCCTACTTTTCTTTTCTTCAGCTTTTTCCTATGCTCTTTCCAAAGTGTTTACATATTTCTATATACATAATGTTTTAATTCATGTGCATCACTGCATTATTGCATCTATGTTTACCATTTTATCTTGTATATGTTACTTATCTTATTTATTCTGTTGTATTTCATGGAGCCTTTCTCCATGGCCTTTTCTGCAAAGGGGTTCTTCACAAATATAAGGTAAATAACAATAAATAAATAAATACATGATATATTGCTGCACACCTGGATGATGAGGTCATCTACTCAGAGGGCATGAAGTCTTACTTAGTAAAAGTGCAGGCTGTGTGGGAATCAATAAGGCTAGCAATATTAGCTATGAATGTTAAGAAAAATAAATTATGCATGGTTGAAGTCAAATATCGAGGACACCTTATAGGAAGAAGTATGCAAAGATAACAACTATAGAAAACAGAGGCTATAAATAAAACAAGCCTACACACTTCATGAAAAGAAAGGCAAAGACTGGAGGGTACTACAGAAAATATGTGCCAACTTTTGCAGCTATTGCATATTGTTGGACATATTGGGATGTTGGTTCATCAGTCTGTGGCTCATCATGGGGTAAAGTAGTTCTTTACATGAATATCTGAAATTCCTGATATAGGATGGCCCAGTCAGGGCATATAGTGTTTTTTACCTGAGCCCAGTTCAGGTGAAGTCTTTTTGTTTGGTGGAGAAGAGGGGAAGTCCTGTCAAGACCAGCAGCCCATTGCTGAAAGGGTTATACAAGAATTATTCTGGGCAGTGGAAATACCTCTAAAGTCTTTGAACCTGGTTTAAAGAATTGTAAATAATGTAAATATTATGTGTAGTCTTAGTGAGAAAAATCCAAGTAAGCTACCTTTTCACTTCATCCTGTAAATAAAGCTATTTTTTTATATACTTTGACATCTAGTTGTTTTATAAGACAGCTAGTATTGAGACTTGAGTGCCTGGTGGTGGTATGTTTTTAACTTTTTTTGCAGTTTGTTCTTGTGAGACAAAGAGAAAATGAAGTGATCTAAATATGTATTTGCTGTTAGCTTGTTAACACCAACAGTTTCTATTGGTTGTTTGCAATTTGTTGCCTGCTTTAATTACTGCTGTGTTACACAGTTTTGTGCTTGATTGTGCAAAACTGCAAAATGTTGCACACCACACACAACTGTGCAAATACAATATAGTAGCCAATGGTTACCTGTTTTACTGAAATAGCTGTACAATGTTTAGGTGCTTGCAAGTCAGCACAGCTTACTGTGGCACCTTACTAAGCCAATGCTTACAAGTTAGCACAAATAACTGTGGCACGTGAGTCAATATTTACTTATTTATTCATTGGTTTGTAAGTGGGTAGGTAGGTTAGTCATAGTGGAGCTCTCTTGGGTTATTGTACTGATCGCTCACTGTAGGACCAGTGCTGGTGCTTGCATCACTTTTCAAGTGTACACACAAAATCTGGTGAAATAGTGCAGCATTTTTTAACTGTACAGTGCTCACAAAATGTTTGTGTCACTTGTGCCTGGGCTGGTTGTTTGTATCACTTTAGAACTGTTGTACAGGACTACTAGTCTTGTGGTGCACATGCCTGTATCCTCTGTTGTTTTTGCCTCTGCTGATACTGTTTTACTTTTAAATTATCTTACTGTGTTTGCTAGTCTTGCAACACTATCTCGGGAATTAATTAAATGCACTAGCATGAGCTATAGGGCTAATACTAGAAAAGCTCTTCTACTGCAATGCGTCCATTTGCAATTCAGAATCATGCTAGGTGGGATGAGGTAAGACCTCATTACTGGATAATTTGCATGTTTCCTGAATAGCAGTTGCTATAGTGATGTACAGATCATATGTTGCAGTAGTATCCTGCTGCTCGTGTATGTAAAAGCTCTGTACCCATGAACTACCACATAGGCAGCAATTTACTTAACACCGAATGCGTGATAAGAGACCTTGGGACCCAGGTGGACAGTAGTCTCTCCTTTGATAGTCACATCGCCACAGTAGTCAGGAAGTCCTTCTACGTGGCACACCTCATCATAAAAGGGTTCTCATCCAGGAAAAAAGAGGTCATTGTTCCCCTCTACTCGTTACTCATTAGACCCATTATGGAGTACAACGCCCCTTTTGGAATGTACCTTACAAGACATCTGCAGCAGCTGGAAAGGCCACAGAAGTACCTCACAAAGAGGATTACTGGCCACAAACAAATGCCCTACACTGACCACATCAAAAAACTCCAGCTTTACTCTGTAGCATATTACCTACTCCGAGGCGATCTCTGCATAACATATAAAGCTATGTCAAACCCAGAGCTGTTGGACATGCTACACCTAAAGAAATCCCAATCCCTCCGAGCTACATGCTCTAGGGACCTAAACCTTGTCACCACAATAAACAGGACATGCTGGAGGTATAGATTCCTGTCTCAGAGATTTCCTATACTCTGGAACAAGCTACCCATCTATGTCAAGCAAAGTTCTTCATTAGCACTCTTCAAGAAAAATCTTGATGAGTGGATGGGAAATAGGAAATACACCCTGGGGATCACTTCTGTGTCTCTGCTCGAGAGTGGCACAGGAAAATAACTTTCTTGGGTGGCATAAACTATGGAAACTTGCTGGCTAGGCTTATGTAGGCCCTTGAGGCGATAGCCTAGTACCTATGAACCTATGAACCTATGTAATGGCACCCCTAGTCTCTCTCTCTCTCTCTCTCACTTCCACAAGTACATGGCATGAACACCCAGAACAAACTACCACTCCATCACCAACTACTGCCAACAACTCAGACCTTGTAGCTCTCTAAACAACACACATTTCTTACACTCTGTACTCTCCCTACATAATAATAAATCACCCTCCAGCCTCACTTTCCTAAACTGTACTCATTACTACCAGAATCCTTTTGTCCTACAACCAGTATCTACCTCTTTTATAAAAAAAAAAAAAAAACCTCCTGAAATTAAAAAAAATATATACTCCAGTTGCTGACAACCTACCATTAGAATATCTCAAAATCACTGCAGATCTTATCACATAACCTGTAAAAATACTCATGAATTGATCAGTTACAAGAAGTTACATCCCCTCTATTATGGTAAAAAATCCCACATCATATCTCTACATAAAGGGGGAACATCCATGATCTCTCCAATTACTGGCCTATAGCTATTCTACCTCCACTCTCTTAAATATTAGAAATTGCATTCATTCATTCCCAGCTCCTATCCCATTTTCACAATAACAATTTCCTCTCCATCTCTCAACATGGTTTCACCACAGCACCATAGAAATCAGAAACTGTAACAGAAACACTAGCAACCTAGTATTGTCTCTCTTCTTAGACATTTCAAAAGCATTTAACACTGTTTCACACCAATGCCTGTTCCATGAACTCTCCTCCCAAGGACTCTCTCATTCATCCCGCAGTTGGTTCTACAGCTATCTCATCAACACTCATTAAGCTGTGAAATGAAAACGAGATCTCTCCTCCTTTTCTATCAGTGTCTGTTGGCATACCTCTGGGATCTATTTTAGGCCCTTCAGTATTCAAAATCCAACCACCCATAACCCCTTTTTCCCATTTTGCACATGGGGATGGGGGTGTCACTTCATCAGTGACAATCATATAGAGCCAAGGTTCACACAACCAGCTAGCTAGTGCTGCTGTAGATTTTTCCATATCACACACTCACACCTATGGCCAATTTAGAGTGTCCAATCCACCTACTGTATGTCTTTGGAATGTGGGAGGAAACTGGAGCACCTGGAGGAAACCCATGTGAACAAAAGGAGGACACGTAGAATCCAGTCTTTAGTATTCAGCATATTCACTAGTAATCTTCACAAAGCTACCAGAAAAGCTACAATACCCATTTGATGCCACTCTCTTATGTTCTATGCCAAATCAAGATGGCACAGGACTCCTTTTCTTCTTTTGAGGCCTGGCTAGATGACTACCAAGTATTTTTAAACGTTAAAAAAAAAATAAAAATAATGCTGTACTTACCCATATCTCTGTCAGCACAGAAACAATCCTTTAACAGAACATCAGCAAATAATACCACAATTGAAATAGTTGCAACACAAAGCTTATTCATGTTGAAATTGACAATAATTTTAAATATGATCAACACATCTCTCAAACTATCAAGAAAACTCATCAAAATCTGGGCTTCCTTTACTGAAACAAACCCTTTCTCACCGACTCTTAAAAAATTCTTTAGCAACATTTTACCTTCTCCCTTGATTTATCCATGTAGCACCCATCCTGACTAATTTTTGCTCCACCTTAAATATAAACTAGACATTTGCTACAATAAAAAATAAGTTTGCATCAAACTTACCTAACTATTCACACCACTACCTAGCACTGATGCACCTACACTAGCTTTAACTACCTAATTATCTTATCTATTCCCAGATGCTTACTGCCCACAAAATAATACACAAACTTGAAAAATGTTCATCACTACAAAACATCCTCAAACACTACTTTCCTCCTAAGAATCTCCGCTCACAGAACAAATAATCCCTTGACCAAGACCATGTCTCACAATAGTTCAGGCAACTCACCTTACTCAACCTATGATATTAACCTACCCTAAAACAAGACAACATTATCACACATTTCAAATACAGCCCAAATCAGCATATGATTTCTTCATTACTGTATTTATGGTGCCATCCTGCTAAACACAGCTTTCTTTCTGTTTCTCTTTCATTACCAATATCTCTATCAGTCACCCTGACTGTATCACCTTTCCTATTTGTTGCTTCTTTTTCATTTACTTCCACCCCAACTACTGCTCCTCCAACTAAATTCTTAATCCCAACCTATTAATACCCCTCCACCAAAACTACTGCTCCTCCAACTATACCCTTAATCCCAACCTATTAACACCTCTCCACCCCAACTACTGCTCCTCCAACTATACTCTTAATCCCAGCCTATTAATACCCCTCCACCCCAACTACTGCTCCTCCAACTATACCCTTAATCCCAGCCTATTAATACCCCTTCACCAAAACTACTGGTCCTCCAACTATACCCTTAATCCCAGCCTATTAATACCCCTCCACCCCAACTACTGCTCCTCCAACTATATCCTTAATCCCAGCCTATTAATACCCCTCCACCCCAACTACTGCTCCTCCAACTATATTCTTAATCCCATCCTATTAATACCCCTCCACCCCAACTACTGCTCCTCCAACTATACCCTTAATCCCAGCCTATTAATACCCCTCCTTACCCATCTCATTTCCTTACATATCTACTGTTATCTCAACCTCTCCACTATCAGAACTTTTTCTACTTATGCTTTTCTTAATTATTTCTTCTTATGCCCTTCCTCCTCCTCCTCCTTTATTTTTTGTTCCTGCTCTATTAACATCCAACCTCATTTATCAATATACATACTGAATCTATGTACATTATTGTTCTCGTATCTCCAGCTATTATATGTGAACACGTCTTTGATTTATATATGGTAATATAATTTTTAAACTATATGATAAATGTACTTCCTATTTATGTATCAATACTACCTGCAAAGTAGTTCTTAAAATGCTTATTTTTGTTACTGCTGTTCATTGTAAAAATCTATTTTACTTGGAGCTTTTCTCCCTGGGCCTCTGTTAAAAATGGGACTTGTACCAAGTCAGACTTTTCTAGTAAACAGAAGACTATAAATAAATAAATGAATGCACTCACACTGTCTCTCTCTCTCATACAGACACACACACAGACCCACACACACCACAGTCCCTGTACCAGTGCCTTCCCTATCTCTCCTCCTGTGATTCCCCTCACCTCACAATACTTCAATACCATTACCTTATGTATGTATGTATTAGGCCCTGGTAGTCCAGGGTATACCCTCACCCTCTGATAGCTTTATGATTAGGGCACTTCTCATCCCTTGCACCCAGTGTTTCCCCCACCCCCTGATCCACATAGTAACGTTGGTGCCATTATGGTACTTTAAAGATTACTCCTTCATGTGTAGTACATTCCCCCACCCCTAATCCTAATAATAATGTTGGTGCCAGTATGGCATTTAAAGTATTCCTGTTGTCCGGTGGCTCCTCCACCCTCTGATTTTTATGGTAACATTGCTGGTGCCATTATGGCACTTAAAGTATTTCCTGGTGTCCAGTCATTTCCCCCACCCTCCGATGTTCATGGAAACATTGGTGGTTCCATTGGATCTATGTTCACTCATCGAATGGTAATTCCAGCAAATCACTTATCCTTGAACACTGTCCACAGAAACTCCTTTTCATCAAAAACACACATCATCAGAAAGAAAATCTTGCATTGCCATAGTTAGCCAACATAGACATAATGGGAGGCAGTACAGAGTTACAGGTATACTAGGGATAAGGAATATGAGAGAGAGAGAGGGGGAGAGAGAGAAAGGGAGGGAGAGAGAGAGAGAGAGAGAGAGAGAGAGAGAGAGAGAGAGAGAGAGAGAGAGAGAGAGGGACTCCATTTCCTTTGCCATCCCTCCTTATTTTGTTTTCTACCTCATCTTTGTTTTTATCTTATCAGTAGCTACATTTCCACTTCTCTCCTTCTCTCTCTCTGTACAACCTCTTTATTGTTAACCATTTGTTATTAGCTATTATTTGTGCAGCAAACCACCCCATTTTTTTAATTTACCCGTCCTTTTTGGCCACCTTCCATTTTCTTCCCCCTCTGCTATCTGTTTGCACTATTTTCTCTTCCTCGAATTATCTTGTATGACACTGCATTGCATCCTTTCCCACAGTTTCAGTCTTGCCTTGTGTTTCCTTGGCAGGCAGTATTCTCTTGTTTGCAGGTAAACTCACAACCTATGGAATTCTGTGTTGCTGTCTATGTTTCATTCTGTACTTTGCTGATAACGTTACTTTGCTAAAATATCTGATTGCTCATTTGTATTTCAACCTGTTATCAGTCAGAACTGGCAAACTGTTTATTTATCATGTTTTAGTCTAATTGTTGATAGTTTTGTCTTTTAGCTGTCCAATTAGCCTTGCAGTATAATGATTCCCCTGGTTTGCCCCTAGCATTCCTATTATTTTGCTGATTTGTTATAGCACTTTCCTTGCTTGTATACTCTACCATCACAAACCAGCTTCTACTTACAATACAAGCTTGTGCTAATCACTTGCAATGTGACTCAGGTTCTATATTTTTAATTTACTCTCCCTTTCGCTTCAGCATTTCCTTTTCTTGAGCTTTTCTCCTCATAAACAGTGGGGGATGGTTTTCAAAAAAAGTAGCTAGATGCCATCGTGGTTTCCCTCATGCTGCTGGAGCCAAGTCATATTAGGTTTTGTTCTTCCAAGGAAAATTAAACTGTTCCTGCCTCTCCCTTAGTCTGATAGATACCCTTAATCTTACTAGTTTTCGGTGGCATCCTCTGGTTGCTGTTGCTGGCTGCCCTGAAATGATCTTATAGGTTTCCCTAGTTCCCACATCTCCCTTTATATACCTCTAACCCTGACCATCACACTTCATAGGTATTCATTGTGATATCCAGTGTATTATTTTTTAACACTATTCACAATGTGTGCAATTTATTGTTGCTTGTGCAAATTTCCAAATTCCAACAGGGAGACCAGTATATTTTCTGCTTAGTTAACATTATTCACTGTGAGTGCAATTTAATACTATTTGTCCATACTTCTGAATCTCTCCAGTCTGAGTATTATGTTTACCGACCATTTAAATTGTTGAATTGATTAGTTCCACCACTTGTGTTTCATAAGATTGTGCTCTTTAGCATAATAAACAAATATTTCCTGTTTCATTGCTCATTCTACCCTTGTCTAAAAAGTGTTTATGTACATTTTTTATAACATTTCTTCTCTCACTTCTTCCTTTCTGTTGCTTATTCTCCTTTGCACTTGTCTGTACTACGGGGGTGGGGGGTGGGTGTTGTGCGTTCTTTGTAATTGCTACATTTAACCCCTAAGATCATGATGCACAAGGACCTTTCCACAGGCATCTGAATGATATTATACCTGTGAGACTAGTCATTCTGCTTCTGCATCATACATAGTTTGTTTACTCTACCTGAAGAAATGGATTCCTGCTATCAAAATGCTACTCCCTGTTCTGTTCTTCCATCTCCACAGGACTAGTTAAAGTAAAGAATTCACCAGCTACCTCAAGCTGGTCTTCTACCCAATGTCCATGTTTGTTCTGACTAGATTGATTTTGATGTAACTTTAAATTCCTCCATTACTGCTTGTCTCTATTTTGTTCTCAGTATCAGCACTCTGCTCTCCTTTTCTCCCCCTTATTTATACTAGTACATTCCCCAAGCTTTGGTCTTCCTCTTCCTCTCCTAGCACTGTCTCTATTTTGTACCTACATTAAGGTACAAAGGGGTGGGGTTCAGTATAATGATTAAGGTGTTTACCTTGGAGTCAAAGGATTCTCACCTTTGAAAGAGAAATTGCCTAGGCTTAAAATGGACCATAAAGGCAGCTAGCCTAATACTTATCTATGAACTTCTGAACATATAATTCAAACTATTATCCCCTATACACCCTCTTCCCTCTTAGTTAACCAAGTTCATCAAGTTTCATTGATTGTTTTCAGTGCGGCACCGTGCTAGCTCACTCAGCTTTGCCTTTCTCCTCTTGGCTCTGCTCTGCTCCCCTATTCAACCCTAACCTACCCCGCATTCCCACCATCCCTAACCTAATTTCCTTTATACTCCCAACTTTCCATCCATTGCCTTATCCAATGAGTTATCTCACAGCCCCACCCATATCTGCATTGCCTTTATCTATAATCTAAGTCTAGATATAAGTTTTTCCAGTTCCTCCACACTTTTTCTAGACAGTCATATCTTAGCCACCCCCTGCTCCCTTATCCCAGTCCCACAACTATACTAGTTTCTTTCCATGTTTATCCATCTTCCTCCCTGCTCCAATTCAGCTTTGTACTACCTCCTGTACACTAGTTTCTCTTACTTCCTATTTCACTATAAGTCTGTTTCTCCTTCCAGTCACTCAAATCATTTTGATTGCTATTATCCACACTGTAAATACTACATTCAAGTACCCCCTCAAAACTATACCATACCTTATACCTCAATAGCAATTGATATAAACATAGCTGTTTGGTGGAATGATTATTTTCTTTTAGCACATCCTCTCTCCAACAAATCATATGAAATCATACTCAGAGGTTCTAAATAAAAACCTGCAAAAGCATCAGAGACCTCCAAAACAGACATCCAAAAAACCTGCACCTCCCATCACAAACCAGACAACACATAAAACACAAAATCAGTGTGCCGCACAATCACAGCCCTTAAGGTGAAATAACATACCTAACACACTAGTAATAGGTGACTCTATAGTCAGGCACACTGACGTCCCACTCACTAGTCTGGACAAGGAAACGGTTACTGTTAGCTGCCTGTCGGTAGCCAGAATCCGTCACATAACACAAGCACTCAGGTCACTCCAGAACAAGTACAAATATGACTCTGTCATTGTTCATGTTGGTGTGAATGACCTGAGATGTACTTCCCTGGACTACATGAAAAGAGACATGGAAGAGCTCTCTGATCATGTAGCCCAGGCGGTTATGACCCTGAGTAGCATCCTGCTCTCACCAAGAATGATACTGCAGTATAAAGAAAAAATGATCAATTTCAACAATTGGCTAAGCTTCTGGTGTCATTCAAAGGGGATCCAGTGTCTGTCAGCCTGGGACAACATGCTCAACAGGTCTCGTTGCTTCACAAGAGATGGCTTGCACCTGTCATCCCTAGGCTTTTGAATACTGGCCAAGGCTCTTGCTGCCCCCATAGTGCCTTTTTTAGGCAAGGCTCAAAAGTCAAACCCACCTCCGTAAACAGCACAAATAAAAAAAATGAGGGTTATGCTACTCAACGCCAGGAGTTTAAATCTCAAAATGCACGTGCTCGAAGCACTCCTCAGTATGGAGAATGTCGACATCTGTGCAGTAACTGAAACCTGGTTCAAAGCTCCACAGAGCACCCCAGCACTACCAGGCTACAACTCATACCACACATTTCAGCCACAGAACATGGACCGAAACACAAAAGGAGGGGGTGTATCCATATTCATCAAGGATACCTACACCTCCAGGTTAGTGGTGCAGCATGATACCTCTGAGATCATCCATGTGCAACTAACATCGGGCAAATCTGCAATGCAAATTGTGGCCTGTTATAGATCACCCTCCATGACCCAGGACCACCAATCCACCTTTCTGGAGACACTGGAAAACATGAAGGTCCTACCGAACACCCTGATATTGGGCAATTTCAATTACCCTACCATTAACTGGGAAAACTACTCAAGTACAAACTGCCAGGTCCAGCTCTTCCTGGAATATATCTACTCAAATGCCCTGGATCAGCTGGTAAACTCCCCTACCAGAGGTGAAAACATATTGGACCTGGTCATCACCAACATGGGCGACAGATGTTCCGCACCGGAGGTCAACCCGTCACTGGTTAGATCAGACCATAAACTAATCACTCTGGATGTCCACACCATACCACCACCCCCAACCAAGGAAACCACAGTGAAAAACGTTTCTATAGCAAACTTCACCTTACTTAAGACAGAGGTGGTAAGTTTCACAGCCCCCACGCTAAAGGATAACAGTGTCCAAGATGCAGGAACCTTTACAAATGCACTCTATGAGCACCTACAAGGATGCATGGATCGTGCCATCCCTAGCAAAACCAAGACTCACTCCCCTAAGAAAAGAAAACCAGTCTGGTGGACCCCTGCCATAAACAGGCTATACAATAGAAGGAGGAAACTAGTTCAGAAAAAAGCAAATCCCAAGAAGGAAAGACATCCCTGATCAGTATCAGTAAGAAACTAAGGTCCCTCATAAAATCATCCAAGGATAACTTCGAAAGAAAAATAGCCAAGGATTCAAAAGATAACCACAAAGCCTTCTTTAGCTATGTCAAGAATCTAAGTGGCAACTCGCAGATATGCTCTGAGCTAGTGCAAAATAGCACAAAATATACTGAACCTACTGATATTGCCAACATCCTGGCAGATAGATTCAGTGCAAACTTCACCCCCCTATCACCCCCAAAAAGGCCCACAACAATACCGGAAAAGTGTAGTGTTCCAGAAATCACAGATGCACAGGTGAAAACAGCCCTTTCAAAAGCCAAAAGCACAGCATCAATGGGGCCAGATGGTGTCCCAGGCTGCGTCTTGCATGAACTACAGAATGAACTAACCCCCCCACTTAAACACACTGTTCAACCTCAGCCTCTCCACAGGCTGCATGCCCATAGAATGGTGCACAGCAATGGTTATTCTGCTCCACAAAGGAGGGGCCACAACTGACCCTGGTGACTATCGCCCCATAAGCCTGACTTGCCTGGTCTGCAAGGCTATGGAGAGCATCATCATGGAACTCATTAACAAAGACATTGGAATCCTCCAAACATTTGAACAGACCCAGTTTGGCTTTGTTAAGGGCAGATCATGCCTACTAAACCTGGTTGACTTTTTTGAGACAGTCACCAAGGCCATAGATGAGGGGAAGGTGGTTCACACAGCCTACCTTGACCTCGCCAAGGCCTTTAACACCATTCCTCACTCAGAAATTATAGAAAAACTCACCAGCCTGAACATAAACTCTTATGTCATGAGATGGGTTGCCAACTGTCTTACAGGCAGAACTCACATGGTCTGACTCTAAACCAGTCACAAGTGGTGTCCCACAAGGCTCGGTCCTGGGACTCCTACTGTTTGGCATATACTTCTCAGAAGTACAGGCAAACACAGGAGGACTATGGCTAACCAAGTTCACTGATGACTGCAAACTGGGAGCCATAATTGACTCTCCGGCTGACACGGACATTCTCCAAAAGGGCCTTACTGAGACGGACACCTGGTGTCAAAGTCATGGTCTCAAGCTAAATGCCAAAAAATGCATAGTCATCCCATTTGGGAAAAACAAAACACCCATGAATTACCACATAGGTGGCAGCCCCCTTAATACAGAAGAGGTAATAAGAGATCTGGGGACGCAGGTAGATAGTAATCTCTCCTTTGACAATCATATTGCCAAAGTAGTTAGGAAATCCTTCTACGTAGCCCATCTAATTACTAAAGCGTTCGCATCTAGAAATAAAGAGGTTATAGTGCCCCTCTACTCGTCACTCATCAGACCCATCATAGAGTACAATGCCCCATTTGGGATGTACCTCACAAGACACTTCCAACAGCTGGAAAGACCACAAAAGTACTTCACCAAGAGGATTACTGGCCTCAAACATATGTCCTATGCAGCCCGACTGGAACAACTCCAGCTGTACTCAGTGGCATATTGCTTACTCAGAGGTGATCTCTGCCTGACTTACAAAGCCATGTCCAACTCAAAATTGATGGACATGCTCCACTTAAAGAAATCCAAGTCACTGCAAGCCACTCGCTCTAGTGAGCTAAACCTCACCACAACAATAAATAGAACATGCTGGAGGGATAGATTCCTGTCACAGCGACTCCCCATGCTTTGGAATAAAATTCCTAACTACATTAGGCAGAGCCCCTCGCTAACACTCTTCAAGAGAAACTATGACGAGTGGATGGGTAACAGAAAATACACCCCTGTGATCACTTCATTGGCTCTTCTTGACAGAGGAAACACAATACACTCACCAAGTTCCAAAACCAAAAATACTTGAACACAAAATAAGCAGTCAAACGGTGCAATTTTCTTATTTAATTCTGGTACCTCGGCCTTCGCCTTCTCAAGGAATGTCTTCTTGACAGAGGCTCAGTTAATTAATCAATGGGGTGGCAAAAGCTGATATGCTCTGGCTAGGCTTATAAATGCCCTCGGGCAGATAACCTAGTACCTACCTATGAACCTAAATCACAACTAGTTACACTTATCTTGTTCCACACATGTAACATAAACTACTCTAGTAAAACAACTCAACCAATTTATGCTCATACTATTAACACTCTTACAATTACAATTACAATCTTACAATTTTACAAACAGGTCATATCTATTCCAACTCAGGTCCTGCCCCCTTCCTCTTTTTCCTATCTCTCATGGCAAAAATCTCTCCTTTATCCACTTAATTATTTGTATTATCAACAACAAATAGACCCAACTAGAATGATGGATGCAACAAACCTCTACTAAGTTGCTGGCATTCACAGAACTGTGGCTAAAGTATTCCAATCTACTTTTCTTGTAATTATTCCATATTCACAGACAACAGAATCAGTACTTTAAAAGGAGGTGATGTTGCATTACTTGTCAAAAAATGCCAACCTGAGTCCTACTTTAATTGCAGAAAATAACTCTACTTCTGATAACGACTCAAACTGATTATTAGAACAAATTATACTGAGTAGTCATGCAAAGATTATTGCAGTTGTCTATGTACCACCATCATCTACTACTGCCCATCTCCATTAAGTAACATTGTACAGCACATAAAACATAAATTGGTTATACTTGTGATCTAAACCATAACTGGTTAGGCTCCCTGAAAACACAACTCTACAGAATTGCATCATCCCACAACCTCACCCAGATGGTTACTGATTGGATGCTGTGACAAAAGGAGATACTGCCAGCCCAGCTATCTGGAATTTTGTAAATAATTATATGTCATTTGTGAATATCAACATGATTCATATAAGATGCTTGTGGTACAAATGAATTAGAACTGTATGTCATGTATATATCAAACTAGGTTTGTATAGACATGTGTTAAAAAGATATTTTATAAAGTGCTTGTGCTTATAATATAACCACATCATGCCCTACAGGAATAGAACAGAAATGTACATGCACTATTGTAACTGTTTAAATGTATATATTTTAAAAGTGGAAACTGGAACACAGGAGGTTAACTTCAGTCTAGCAAACTTCAGAAAAAATAGCTGAAATTAAGTTACTTTATGGCTAGGCCATAAAAGATGGCATCTTTCACTTTCAATGCAAGGAGATACAGTGTCTAAAACTAGGGAGCTTTCTGTGTTGTCTGTAAGGTGAATATAATTACTAGTTTTGAAATGTGAAGGAATGTGATTGTTTTATGACTTCCAGCATCTGCCAAAGATCTGAGGTCTATGTATTTTCAGAGGTAGATGCTAAATACTGCTAGCTTCTAGCAGTGGGGGTTTCACCTGGGATAGAATAAGATGATGAAAAATAATGTCATTCTGCAAGGTCTCCAAGCAGTAATATTTGAGACATTAATTTGAGAGGCCTCTGGTGAGACGCAGCATTCTGTATTCTGTCTTGGACCTGACAACATCAACAATAAGAACCATTCATCACATCTGCCTTGCTCTTAAGTATATTAACTAGAATAGTATAATTCTCTTAGATATAGTTAGGAATTTAGCAAAGCTTAGTTTAGATATTTTTCTTTATTTGAGACTGTCCTGCAATGTTGTTTTAAATATTTCCTATGATTTGAAGTCTGATGTCACTGTGAATATATACTGAGTATTTTCTTGTTTTTTTATTGTTTATTATTAGATATATGTAAACCTTTCATTGTGGCTGATCTGTCTAGAGATATTCAAGTTTTGAGAGTACTTTCATATTTATTTGGTGACAGTCTGTGGGCCACTCCTAAATAGCTTTGCTATTGGTCAAACTACCATTTGTATTAATAGTAACATTACACAGTAAGATTGGACACCCTTTCCTTAAAGTAGCTGACAAGGAGTTGGCTGGTGGCAATGATAATTACCTTCTAGTCTGGGCAAAGGGGGCATAGCTAGTAAACATGTGCCAGCCTTTCCCATGTGTGTGTGTGTGTGTGTGTGTGTGTGTGTGTGTGTGTGTGTGTGTGTGTAAATCAAACCTCAAAGAGTGTGTGTGTCAGCTCATTGGGCTGGGACATGAGGCACTGGTTGGACAGAGGGGGTGCTGGAGTTCTTGCCTTAGCCACTCAGCTGAGATCTCAACTCTATAGCTGTGCTAGTGGGGAGTCATATTGGAGATCTGGAGAAAGAGGGAGAAACCAGACCTGGACTGACTGTGGTCTGTGAGCTCTTAAGGGAAATTGCACTTGGAGTATGCTGCATCTGGAAATACTGTGTGTGTACTTGTCATCCTCCCAGTGTATGTCCCCCACTGTTGCCAGTGGTGAGGACTGAGGCTCTTTGGTTACTGGATGGCAGTGGTGGGGTGTCACAGATGCATCCTAATCAGGCCATCTCTTTCACACTACTAGACATAGTTCTCACCAACATTCTGAGAGAACTACTCAGTGTTTGCATAATTCCTAAGTTCCTAAGTGATCACTGTCGAGTCTTTCTCACTTGGTCCCTCATATCCAGAAACATCCTCTTTCAACTCATCCAGCCAGATCTGTCCGATTGCTATACTGAAAACTTTATCTCAGAACTTGTAAGCATCAACTGGACCCCTCATTATTTCTGTTCCAGTCCCTTGTCAGCTCTCTCTACATTCTATAGCATTATTTTTTCCCACACAAAAAGGCTATAGTCCCTCAAGAAAATAAGTTGGATTACTGAAAACCAAAATACCTTATCAAACTCAGGGAAAATTTTTGGACAGACTGAAAATCTCACTTCAACCATACTGACACAAAAAGACAAAAAAAAACAAACAAACAGTTTAGCAACAAACAAAGCCAAATCTGAGTACTGCAAAATAATTCAAATGTCTGTTATAGACCACTCAAAGAAATTCTGGACTGCTCTAAAAATAGCTTATTTAATCCTCTTTCTGAAAACCTCAGATAGTAGAACTCCATCTGCTTCACTTATAGCAATAAGAGGTAATATGTCTGCCCTTCCTATTGTTACTAACCACTTATTTTCTTGTCTATTTTCTTAACCCCTTGTTAGTCCCTTTACTCGCCTTCATAGGTTTCTTCAATTCCTTGCATTCCATTTCAAGGTGACTATTAAAAGTGAAGTAAAAAATCTAGATAAAATTGACTGCTCCTATCTCCCATTCCTCCATTCCATCCTGAAATCTAGAGACTTGATAGTTAATCAATTTTGTACACCTCTTGCCTTTATCTTTAACTTAACACCATTAACCAGTAGTTTGCCACACAGCATCATGCATGCTGTTATCTTACCCCCTTACAGTTTCCACCCCTTTTTCTGCTTCCTAATATTGCACCATCTCAAATCTCTATCCCCTTACCAAGATCCTTGAAAATATATCTATAACTAACTTCTTTAATACATCTCCAAATATGACAGTATTAATGGGAATCATCATGATTTCCAACCCAGTTATAGTACTACTACTACAAGCACCCTCTCTCACTGACCTCATCTACTTCAATATGGAGCAAGGGAAAATCACTAGGGCCATTTTCCTTTAATATGTTGATCACTCCCTCCTGCTACACAAACTAAATGAGTCTGACATCCGCAGCACTACCAGTGGATGAAAACCTGCCATACCAATCATGCCTTCACTCACACTGGTCCTAACAGAATAAATTATTTATTGTTACTATTATGCAAAAAGCCCAGAATTTTCAAAAAAATATATACAAAATGATTAAGAGAGAAATTAGAGGAAAGAAAAATACTTCCACAATAAAAACTGGTAGAAACTTCAAATCAAAATTTGTATTCATTAATACAGCAGATTTGTGAAAAATAGTATATAGATCAAGAAACTTTGATCTGTTGGGGAAAAAAAGCATCCGAGGAAGTGCAAAATATAAACAAAACCTAGAGATTTTTGAAAACTCTAAAAAAGAAATATGGACTTGGGAAAGAGAGATTTGATATGGTGCAATATTTATGCAAAGTAGAAAGGGAAATTAATCAATATAATGAAGACAGCCCCAAAGATATTCAAAGAGAAATACAGGCAAATGCATCCAGATATGGAAATTGTTCACAATAAAAAATATCACAAAGAGGGAATGTAGAAAAGATTACTAAAGTAGAAGTTATAAAAAATAGAAGTCGAAGTTGTGGAGTGCCTGCAAAGTGAAGGATTTGATGTAGAGGGTCTAACACAGATTACATCACAGCATGATGGAGTGTGTCCCAAAGTAAGGAGAAGCAGAAAGATCAGGAAACATCTGAGAAAGAAATATGGACATGTGAAAGAAAAAGAGATTTAATATGGTGTAATATTTATGCAAAGGAGAAAGCAAAATTAACCAATACAAAAAGAGCAGCACCAAAGATATTTGAAGAGAAATACAGGCAAATGAATCCAGAAATGGAAAACTTTACAATACAAAAAACAAGAAGGCAAAGAGGAAAAGATGAAAAGGAGATTAGTAATGGAGAAGTTAAAGAAACAGAAACTGAGGTCATGGAATACCTACAAAGTGAAGGATTCAGTGTAGAAAATCTAATTCAGAAAGCACCACAAGAGGATAGAGCAATGGATATCTAAATTAAGGGGAAACTAGTGGAGGGGGAAGCAATTAGTCAGGTGCCATATAAAGATATTTTGGAGCCTGCCACAGGAAACCAGTATAAACCTTCACTTGAAGCTAGACATCAAGAAAAGGAACAAAAAACTGTGGTAACTCAGACACAGTCAATGTTGAGGAGTGATAAGCCAGTGAGTTCCTATATGTCCGAGCATCAGATGGCATGGATGAAATTGAAGAGAATGTGCCACAGGAAGATCCTATAGAACTTTCTATAGAATTCCCGTAGGCAATGGAAAACAAAAATTATTCTCTCAGTTTAGAAGAAAATGAGCTAAGAGAAGAGTTGCTTGATTTAATATGGATAGATAGGCATATTAAAATGAAAGAAATAGACTGCAGAAGATCAATAAAACCCCAAAAGTAAGAAGTTTGATAAACAAATGAATGCAGTAATTAGGACTGTCCATAGACATCCATGTGATATAACAGAAGTAAACAAGATATATTACTGTGCAGCTAAATTAATAACTGATAAAGTTCTACCACATAAACACAGGGTAGTGAGGGAAAGGAAGGGGAGAAATAGAATATCATCATGGAAGCATCAAATAGAGAAAACTATAAAGCAATTAAGACAAGTATCACTGTTAGAAGAATACAGAAGAGGGAACAGATCAAGAAAAATACTAAGAAAGATAGATGTAATAAAAGCCATGTGCAGTATTAGAACAGACCAGGATCTGTCATCCACTGTTGTAAATAACTAAATATCTCAGCACAGATGGAAAAACTTAGACGATATACAGATAGATATAAAGGAAAAGTACAAAATAAGCAATTTATTGATGATCCAAAAAAGTTTTACAGATAATTGGGAAACAAAGTAAAAGGAATTGAAAGACCACCAAAAAAGAAATAGATACATTTTGGAGAAGTATTTATGAAGATCCTGTGGAACATAGAGATGCTAAATGGACAGAAGAAGTAAAAGAAAGAATAAGAAGTTTAAAGGTACAGGATATGAAATGGGATTAAGTAACAGTCAGAGAGATTGAAACAAAGTTAAGAAAAGCCTCTAAATGGAAAACCCCAGGCCCAGATGCAGTTCCTAACTTCTGGTTAAAAGTATTTGTGCAAAGATTTAGCTATGAGTAATAATTATTTATATGCACACCCTGAACAGACACCAACCTGGCTAACTGGAAAAACAATGTTCCTACTTAAGAGTGAACCTGCAAGCTACCATAAAAACTAAAGACCAATAACTTACATTCTGATGACATATAAACTATACACTAGAATTGATGCCAAGAGTTTATAGTTATGTAGAAGAAAACTCAATTATGAAAGTAGAACAAAAGGGCAATGAAAGAAAGTTATATGGAACAAGGGATCATTTGTTGTTAAATAAAGTCATAGTGGAGAACTGTAAAAAGGGGAAGAATCTAAGTATGGCATGCATTGAGTATAAAAAAGCATTTGATAGTATGGGTCTATATTATGCTATCTAACGTTAAGGTGACTGAACACCTAAACATCCTGCCGTAAATGTCGAACCCTTAAAACCACAAACGGACATTTACGGGAATTTTTTCCCCGGAAAATAATTGCTTGGCCGTAGGAAACAAAACAAACCTTGAAACACTAATCAAGTGGGGGGCTTTGCCCCCACACCACTCTAACTAAATATACCAACTCCAAGATTGTTCTACATTGGGGAAAAGTGCAAATTACCAATGACGGACAAGCAAAATTTTTCCCTGGGAAAAAATTCACGTAAATGGCCGTTCGCGATTGTTAGAGTTCGACATTTACAGGTCAACGTTTAGGAGTTCAATCATCTAAATGTTCGATCACATAATATAGACCCGATAGTATCCCCCGTTCATGGGTAAAAGAGTTCTTAAAAAATGTATAAGATACACACTACACTGATTCACTACATTACAGTGACCATGAAACAGTGACAGGCTACTTTGCAATTAAGCTATGATAAAGGACAAATTATTATTCCAGGGATAAAAATTCAAAGGGGGATATTCCAGGATGACTCTCACCGCTGTTATTCTGTCTTGCACTTAAGCCATTAAGCTGTCTATTCAACAGCTTAGGCCATGGCTATAACTTGGTTCCTAGAAAACAACAAAGTGTAAAGACTTCTCATCTTCTCTTTGTTGATGATTTAAAACTGTATAGCTCATCAGATGAGGAACTGAAAGCAGAACTGTAAGTTGTCAAAACTTTTTCAGATATAAGAATATAATTTGGTCTTGATAAGTCTTGGTCTTGATAAGTATGCAAAAGCAACATTTAAAGCATGAAAACTGCAACACCAGGAAAACATCAATTTCGGACATAAGATTTGATATAAGAGAACCTGAGCAAGAGGGAGTGTATAAATATTTGGGAACTGATGAAGGATCAACAATAGAACATGAACAAATATCAACAAAACTTAGTAAAGAATACTTTAGAAGACTTAAATTAATCCTGAAAACAGCATTGATATCTAGGAACAAAATCCAAGCTATAAACCAATTTGCTCTTCCTGTCCTAACTTACAATTTTGGAGTGATTGACTGGCCTTAAAACATGTTGGATAGATTAGACAGGAAAAGAAGGATGCTTCATGCTCACCAAATGGTGGTGCAGCGGTTAGCGTTGCTGCCTCAAAGCAAGAGGTTCTCCCCGGCTGGGGTGCCTTCTGTGTGGAGTCTGCATGAACTCCCTGTGGCCACGTGGGTTTCCTCTGGGTGCTCTGGTTTCCTCCCAAAGACATGCTGTAGGTGGATTGGACACTCTAAATTGGCCCTAGGTGTGAGTGTGTGCATGTATGTGCCTTCTGTGGAATGTTGGGTGCCGGGTTGGCAACTTGACACTGTAAAACTCCACTGCCAATCATGAGCGGACAGGTGATCCATTGTGGCGACCCCTAACTGGGAAAAGAAATGCATACCAAGGTTATATATTCCCCATTCTGAAGGAGGGATAGGCCTGCTTGAATCTGATTACATGTATAGATCTGCAATTGTGGGACTGCACACATATCTGCTGACCTCACAAGTCCCAAACTCCAAATGTAGTGAAAGTTTTGAAACATGAGGAGAATAAATGTAAAATTATTTCTCTGCTTAGTCTAGCAGAAACATATCAACATCAAGCAGGAATGGAAATCAAACTAGAAGTAGATAAAAATCAGGCAGCAACTGCATGTGCTAAAAAACAAAAGAAATACAAGGTGAAGGACCAGATGAGAAGGCAAGAAATGTGGAAAATGTGTAACTATAGTTGCAAGTCTAAAAAACTTCTGGAAGAACCATATGTTGATAAGGAATGAATGCAGGAATGGTTAAGAAGAGGCAAATTCAAACCAAGAGATGAAAGGTTAATATCGGCAGCTCAAGATAGTGGGCTACATACTCATTGGTTTACAAAGCCCATTGAACATGTGGGCAAAAGACAAATGTAGGTTTTGTAAAACAGAACTGGAAACAGTTGCACACCTCGTTGCTGGTTGCAGCATACTAGTGGCAGAAGGACTGTATACTGAAAGGCATAATAATGTGCCAAGACTGATGCACTGGGGATTGTGCAAATATTATGGTACTGAAGTGTCTGAAAAACACTGGAAGCATGATCCACAAAGCATAATAGAAAATGATGGTCTATATCATATGGGATCATCCATTACCAACAGTTCAAAAGACAGATGCTAGAAAGCAATGTTAATAATTCTGATTTTGGCATCTAAGGCTAGGTATCCCCAACTAGTACTGCTCATGTGGTTTACAAAGGATTATAAGTTCCTTTTCATGTTATCAGTCCTTCTTCATTTCAGCAGTTTCAGGCTATTTCCTTTTCTCGCCTGCTTTGCTGTCTGTGTAGCTCCTCTCCATCTCTACTACATGCTGATATTTCATCTCCTCCTCCTCTGTGGTTTCCTGCTGTACCATTGTCTGGTATATTTAATTCATTCTGCATTTTAAAATCATCTAGACAAATACTGTGTGATCCTTTTGCTTCATGCTGCATACCTACAGTCCCTGCCATGCTGTCTCCATGACTAGTGGACTGAGCTTTGACTGCACACAAGGTGGCATTTAAGTCATCCTTGCTTACAGGAGAACTGTACCCAAAACTGAAAAAAATGTTAATTTCATCATGTCTTGATGTTTCCTTTATTTTAATATCACTCTGGTATTCTACATATATTTTTAAATATTTTTTGTGTTATACCCACGGCCGACCTTAGACATAGGCGAACTAGGCGACCGCCTAGGGCGCCATACAGGCCGGCCTTGTAAAGGGCGCATTATGTGTGTATGTATTTATTTTAATTAATATAAAGTTTGCGCTATTCTTGGCATTGGAACCAGAGGGCGGAGGGTGGGGGAGGGGTGGCGAGGCAGGCTCCCTCCCATTTACAGCTGCAAGTTAGCCAGGTGGCTTAAAAAAATCTTTAGTTTGTAGTGCGAGAGTCATCTTTAAGAAGAAACTTTCATGTGTCACGACGTCAGCGTCATCCAAATGCATTCTGCAGTTCTGCGCAGAATTTAAGCCAGGCCAGCCGTTCAAGAGAAGAGTTACGTCTGTGTCTCCGTGTGTTTTCATTTGGGTTATAAAGATGGTAAGTGTATGTGTGTTTCTATGTGTAATTTAAACTGTTCATTTCTCAATGAGAGAGAATGTATGGGTATGTATGTGTATGGAATTTAAACTTGCTGTTCTGTTTGTATTAGATATGAAGTGTGTGTGTTACTGTGTGAGAGTAGGTGTGTGTGTGTGTATGGAATTTAAACTAGTCGTTCATTCCTTTGGAAGAAAGTCTTTGTTGCTGTGCAAGAGAGTAGATGTGTGTACGTCTGTGTGTGTTGCTTTGTGAGAGAGTCATTGTATGCGTGTGCTGCTGTGGTAGATGTGTGTGTGCATAACTTAAACTAGTGTGCATGCATAACTTAAACTAGTGTGTGTGCATAACTTAAACTAGTGGTTTTGCTCACTTCTGTATGAGAGAGAAAAGTGTCTGTGTGTGTGTTGTATGAGAGCAGAGTAGGACTGTGTGGAATTTAAACTAGTCATTAGTTGCTGTATGTAAGAGGAGTGTGTGTGTGTGTGTGTGTGTGTGTGTGTGTGTGTGTGTGTGTGTGTGTGTGTGTGATACCATAAATAAGTGGGATAAAGGCCCTAAAATAGGGACACTTTTTAAATATTGCTCTTACAAACTTAGACAGTTGATAGAAAGCTGATAGATTTTGCATTGGTGCTGAATTTTCTGAAGGGTATGAAGTCTGACACTCTAATCTCTGTCATGATTTTCTAACTTCAGTCTTGAAAGATTTACCAGTAATTTTCCAGAAAACCATAACTATGGAAAATGGACCAAAAATATGAGGTCCTTCTCAAGTGTCCAGATTTAGCATTATAGTTTTTGTCTTTCTCATAATTTGTGGTTTTCTGGCAAATCAGGGAGGACTGAAGTCACTAAATAGCACTGCGAACCATGAATGCATGTGTTGTGTTAATTTCAGCTCCATAAGTGTATCAATATCTAGTCAGTATACAGCTCACAATGTCTTATTGTGCCTATAAAATTTGCCACATGTGTTGTGCTTTTAATGGGCAGTGAAGAGTTTACAACATAATATATATTTTTAATAAGTGTTCTAGCAACTTTCTAAGTTAAAAAGAACAATACTTAAACTGCCCCTATTTTTTGGCCATTGCATTCACATTTATTTTAGGCTTTGTCCAGATTTTTTGCACTAAGAGATTCAGAGGTATGCGTACCTCTCAACTGTCCAGATTTGTCCAGATTTTTGCCTCCTAGTTTTGGGCCTATTCCTCATAGAATTTATGGTTTTCTGGCAAATTGCTGAGTATTGAAAGAGCTAAATGTCAAAAATTTGAGTTTTGGTCATTTCCTTCAGAAAATGCATGCTAAGACAAATGCTTCTTGGTGTGTTACAAGGAGGAATAGGGGTTCTACACTCCTGAGTTTCCTCCTTTTGTATGAGATGCCTAGTAACTATGAACTTGTCGGTTTTAGTCATTTCCTATTGCAATATTACCAGTTTGCCAAATTTTTTAATGTAATATAGATTAACACAAGGGCAACAGGCACTGAATTTGTAGATGAAACATTGAGGTGTAAAGTTGTTTGCCAGTAGCAACCTCTTCATTCCTCTTCATTAGTTACAGATTTCTTTTAATGTGGAATTATTCCAACGATTTTACCTCTGTTGAGATTGTGTATCGAGTGATATTGGTGGATTGTAATGACAGAAGCCTGGGTTGCCTTTTATGGTTGAAATTTTCTGAAATGGGTAGTTTTGTCATTGGTTTATACTTTGTTTCATTGCTTATTAAAATGTTTAAAACTACAAATTTTAAAACACATTCTAACAAGTGGTGCTGTATTATACAGGGAATATAATTTAATACAATCAGGAAGGTGAATAAAAGAACAAATTCATGTATGCATTGCCCTAAAATGTGTGCAAGGACTTGTCTATTTTGAAAACGACCCAAAAGTAAACCTAATCCTCCACTGGCCAGATGCATTTTCTATGAATGTTGGTTTTCATGCCATTTCAATGGCAGAGAAGTTTACTGCTTATGCTAAGTCTATCTGTGTTTGTGCTGTTCTAGTTTAAGCTACTGTACACAGGGAGGAGAGAGGTTGCTATTCTACTTTCACTGAGCTGTAAGGCTTGCTCACCTAACCAAAGTAAATTAAACTGTTTAGATTAACTTAAGCATCCCTTTGAAAGAAGGCACATGGGCTTGTATTTTCTGAGGACATGACTTTTACAGTAAAATGTGTGAAGGAGCAACAGATAAAGCAGGCTTATTAAAAAAAAATTCCACTTTCCTTCAGTTGGAGTTTAATTATGTTACAAGGTATCTTTTCTTTCTGTGCATTTAAATAATTGAAGGAAATGACTGGAGTGGCTTTCTTGGGGAGTGACCTACATGTGGGTGTGGCTTATAGGGGTATTTCAGGAGTATGGTGTGGGTGGGGCTTAAGGGGCACTGGAGTTCTACTTCGCCTAGGGTGCCATTTCAGCTAAGGCCGGCCCTGGTTATACCACAGTCTGCTCTCATAGGGTTGAGCATCTAGATGATATTTTGATTTTCTGTTTACCTCTTGGTATTCCATGATGCAGTCCACAACTCCAAAAGATTGCATCATGCAGGCAGCTTATCTGTAAACTTCTTGGCTTACTTTAAATGGGATGTCAGTCGCTTCCTGCTTTCTTTCACTCCATCAGGTTTAAATAATATTTCTTGTATTTCAATGGCTACCCAGTTTGCCTTTCAGGTTATCTCCAAAGAACAGGCTTTCTAAGTGTGCTTTACTGATCATCTTTTCTAAAGTGTACAGTTTAACTTATTTTGTTTTGCCTAAGTTGTGGCCTTTCAAATTATATCCCCTCCCCCTTACACACTCCCCTTTTCTAGCTATCAAAGTATTAAAGTAATTGAACTCTGTTGCTGTGATTGCTAGCTCACAGTAGGATACTAATTGCGTACACTGATGTCTTGGTATCTAAAAAGCCTGCTGCAAGGACAATAATTTGTGTTGCACAGTCACCACACAAATGGCTACAGCTACTCGCCTCATATTTTATTGTCTTCAAGTTTATCCACACTCTTTTCTACTTTTGTAACACACTTTTTGGCATGCCACTCAACTACTTTGCTCTTGACAGAGCACAAATCAAAATGATGGTGTAACAGAGGCCCACAAGAATAACTTTTAAATATTACTATTTTTCAAGACTGTATAATCCACTTCAGAAAGTTCACAGAATTTGCATGAATATGCTTTTTCTGTATTATAACAATGTAATTTATGTCAACTGACTTCTATCCTCAGCAGTTTCCCAGAAAATGTTATGAGGAAAAGGACAAAACTATTGCAAAATTAAATAAATACATGCTGCCAAATTAGGGACATTTGAGAAGTACGGGCCTGTGCCATTTACCCTTTAATTAATTTATTACTTTAATTATTTATTTAGTTGCTTGCTTGCTTACTTACTTGCTGCTTTTTAGTGGGAAAGTCTGCTTGAGTGGGAACCCCTTTTCAGTGGAGACATTAGGAGAAAAGCTCTGAGTGTAGATAAATAATAATAATAATAATAATAATAATAATAATAATAATAATAATAATAATACTATTTGTTAACCAGGTAGGCCCACTGGACAAACAGTCCCTTTTCAGGGGTGATGCAGGAGCAATGTCTGGTTAAGTAACTTGCTCAATATCACACAGGAGGTTTGAGGGAATATATCACAGTGAGTAAAGTTTGCAGCCTCTGCACCAACTGTCAGATACATATACATTTATAATATACATAAGTACATGCAAAACATGCACATTTAACAGAAAGGTGAATAACCTACGATGAAATAAAACAATAAAATCCAGACAATGACATGTAAATAATAATAATAATAAATAATAGGAATCAGCTGCAACATGGGGAGCTATTAATGCGGTGGTAATTAGCAGGTCTCGTAGAGAGAGATTGGTATAGCTATAGTACAAACTGTACTGAGTACTTTCTCCATTTAAAATTTTCTTTTATGACTGAAAGCCTTATCAAAGCTGTCATGATACTACACATGAAGCACTTCACTGGGCAAGGTTATTACACCAATAAATCATTATTTTAAAACTACCACGAATATTAAAAGCATTCAGAAGCCAGAGTAGCATAAATAGACAAACTCAGAACCTTTTGCACAGCTCAAAACTGGAACCATGTACTCAACTTACATGACCCAATACAGTAGCTGTAAGCCTAACCAACTTTGCACTCCAGCTGCAAGACAAATTCTTCCCACTTATCCACAGGCTTTATAAACCCACCAAAACCTAATAGCTATCCACTGTACTCAAAAAATCTTTTAACTCTAAGGGATAAAGCATGGCAAACATTGAAACAGACCCCCACAACTGAAAACTGCACCTCATTTATAGTCTTACGTAACCAAGCCAAGACGTCCATCAGAAGCCACAAAATAAATCTCCAAAGAAAGAAAGAAATTACCCTCTTACATTCCCCCCAAACACTTTTGGAAAGATTTCCTTAAAGAATTTAGTGATCTCACATCAATAAACTCCACACCTCCTACAGATCATGCAGTGTCCATCCCGCCACTATGCATCCCTCTGTTCCACATCTAATCCATACATCCCAAAGAAGTCTCTATTCTACTTGAAAATATTTCCACTCACACCCCTCCTGGATCAGACAACATAACTCCCTGATTCATATATCACTGCAAAGAGCATCTAAGCCTTCCTCTCACTCACATGTATAACCTATGCCTCACACAAGACATCATACCACAGATTTGGAAATTTGCTCTAATTAAACCCCCTCACAAGGCAAATAAACCCAAAGATACCTCTCTTTTCCATCCAATATCCATCCTCCCAATCCTAGGCAAACATCTTGAAAAGATAGTCTACACCCAACTTTTTATCTATATCCAGCAGTACCACCTGCTCACCTCCAAATAACATGGATTCTATCCTAGATCAAGTAACATGACAGCACTTTGGTTCCTAACAGATGGCATCCTGCTAAACTCTGATAGTGGCCTCCTTACATGAGTCCTGTTTATAGACCTGATCTCATTAATGACTATCTTTTCCAAAACAAACTATTTAAAATTGGCATCAGTCCAGGCGCTGCTCCCTGGATTAAAAACTTCCTGACTGACAGACACTTCCCAGTCAGAATCTGTACCCGTTACCAAAGGTGTTCCACAAGAATCCATTCTTGCCCCCTCCTCCATATTCATTAACAAGCTTACTTGTGACCCCCCCACCTCCAAATTATTCTCTATGCTGGACATGGTCATTTACCAGTCAGGTCACTCTCACACCAATATTCAATGCCAGCTCAAGTCAGATTTACATGAGCTCTACCAGTGGCTCAAGCCATAAACTACTTCTGTACCCCACTGAGACCAAAACTATGCTTTTTGGTACTCCACAGAAAATTCACTAAACACCTGACTTTTTAACTATCTTTGACCTACACAACCATTCCATAGAGATAACCTCCACCTTGAAATACCTAGAACTATGGTTTGATCAGTTACTAAACTTCCATTTCCACACAAAGTAAGAGCCAAAATAAACTCCCTCCTCTTCTGAGCCAAAAGATCTCTCCTATTCTATTCCAATCAGTCAGAGCAGCCATTGGCAAATGAGTTCTCCTTACTTAACTTGAATATGGGCTTTCAATGCCACACAGAAAAATATTGCCACACTCCAGACTTTCTCTAACAACATCTGCCAATTCATTACAAACTTCCCTCTCTGTGAGCATTGCTGTATCAACCTAGAAAAAGCCAAATGGTTACACACAAAACAAAGATCTAACCTACTTTTAGGACCACAGCTTTACAAGCTACTCAGACTTCACATATTTACTCCCCTTGTACTAGACTTTATGAAACAACCTCCTCATACAACCTGAGACACAACTCACAAGACCCACCAGCTCTCATTACCCCTAGAATCAAACTCCACAGCACTGCACATAGTCTCCTCTCAGGCACTTACTCTATGGCAAGCTCAAACTCCACAGCACTGCACATACTGTCTCCTCTCAGGCACTTGCTCTTTGGCAAGCTCTCCCCATCAGCATTAAGAAAATCATCACTTATTCCAAATTCATAATGCAACTCACAAAGCACTTCTTCCTCCAAGCCAAATGCTGCTCCTTCAACACAGAACATATCACCTAACCTCTCATTTCCATGTCTCTTCATCTCCTAAGTTTCACTGTAGATTGATCTACTTTAGAAACTAATGTATTTATTTGGGTCTATATTAGAACATTGAATATTTATCAGTTCGAATCACTAAAGGTCGACCTTTAGTGATCAAACTGTTAAAACACCGAATGTTCCGAAAAAAAAATAAAAAAACAACAACAAAAAAAAAAAAACTAAACGGTGTAGGCAGGGTGGCAAGCCCCCCTGCACCCCCCACGCCCCCTGCTACTTAAATATACCAATTCTGAGACCACACTACATTGAAGTAAACTGAAATCTCCCCTTACGGAGATTTCCGGTTACTTGTTCAATGTTCTGCAGTTTCGTTATTCTCATGTTGACAATGTCAGATTCAACATTGTTGGCTTTCGAGAATTTAATATAGACCCTATTTAGTTTACATTACAATGTGCTTGATTGTACATTGCACAGTGCTTGTTCACTGGAATGTACATACACAATTTTTTTTCTATGTAATTAGTCTGAACTATTCTGCTATTGCTTACATTTCTGTATTTTTTGTTTGTGAAATGTTTTATATTTTACCCGTGATGAGGCTGAAATTGGTCAGTATTGAACAGTGCACTACCCAGGCAAACAAATAATAGATAAATAAATGTGTCTGCTCTAACTGATTTTTCTCCACACTAAATAATTCATTTAATAATTTATTATGCAGGTCCCATTCATAGTTTTGTTTCTATTTTCATTCCCTTCGGTTTTCAAACAATTGCTGTTCACATCATTTGCATTCCTTCTTACAAATCCACCCCAAATTAGTAGTTATTGTGTTTATCTAAATATGATTGTTCTATTCCCTTTCCTTTTTAATTGAAAACCCTACTGTAACACCTTAGTTAACTATAATCAGTGACCATTCGATTGGTGTCCACAGTTTGTTGTTTTTTCGGACAGTAAGCCATGGCTTTATGAAATTCAGAAGGCACAATGAAGAGGTCCATAGCTGGTTTGACTTCACATAATTATTTTTTGTATATTGCACTGGTTTTGTATTATTTTGTCTTATTGTTGTTCATATTGTGTATGTGCATGGGGGGGTTAGGTTCAACCTGTGACTGTGTGGAATTGAATCTGACTTTACATAAAAAGATTGTTAAGTTCAAGTCCTGCCATGGTTATCGGCATAATTGTTGTTGGCCATCTGGCCTAATGGATAAAGTATCTGACTGCAGATCAGACTGTAGTTCAATTCACACATTTGCAAGGTCACTCTGTATAGCATGAGTATTTTTTTTAACAAAGCACTTCACTGACTACAATTCTTATTAGTTATGGCTCATGTACATCAAAACCAAAACAATAAAGTATGATCACCTCATTGCAGTCAAAGAGGAAGAGGATTTGCACCTTCAACTTTCCCCGAGATTCATGAAGCATGCGCCAGGTGCAGGCATAGCATTGGCATTCTAACACCTTATATGGCCGCCGAGTGATTCAAGTACAAGCTGTTTCCACATGCACTACCAGCGTATGCTACGCCCGCACAACTCCTGAGCCTTGTATGCTAATTACCCCATGTGCAGTAGTGTAGCATGCAAATTAAGGTATGTAGCGATTCAAAAAGTGGTGCAGGTGTAGTGTAAGCAAGCAGAAATGTAAACCATAGAAAATGGTTTATATTTTTGCAAACATAAAATCGGAGCCATGACAGCCGACCAAACACATGTATTATAATGTTAATATATGCCAATGGTTAAATATATAGCCACTGGCATAAAAAAATGTACAAAATATATAATTAACATTTAATATATATATTCGCACTATTGTGACGTGGAAGCACAGGGCAGCGGTGCACAAAGGGGATTGCAAGGAATATATAAAAATATAGAATAAAACCGCAATGAAACATATAACATGATTCCCCCATAATAGTCAATGACAGGCATGCTACACCATGCTCATGGCGCAAGGGTTGCTAAGGGGCAGTGACAGTGTTATGCACAGTAGCTAGGAATTAGTAGGCAATGCCATGCAAATGAGAGAAGTAATAGTGAATCTCAGATTTCCCGCTGGTGTAAGGATGCACATCACAGCATAGCATTATATCACCGAGGTGAGCCCTTGAGACAAAGATGACATCAAGAGAGGGGTGTGTCGCCATTGCTGTAAGCACAATGGAGCATTGCTAAACCGGTCTGCCCCTAGCTAGGCAAAGCTGCAGGATAGGGATGTGTCAAATTGCTATGCTTAGCTGAGAGTGCACAAGGTAATAGAGTATGCATGTGAACGGAGATGAAAACACGGGTAAACCCGGTAAACGGGTATAAAAGGCCGCTCACTGCAGCTGAAACAGGAAGGATATAGGGAAGAAATAAAGAAATGCTGCACCAGTGAAACTGGAGTACAAATGACTAATTAACACCTAGGAGCCTACAGTGGGCCATTGACAACAGCTAACAAGGCTGCAAGCAGCTACCTGCAGAACAGGAAAGGGGAGGGGCTGTACTGCAAAGAAAACAGCAAAGTGTCAAAGCAGAACAAAGGCAATATGCAGTATATCAGCTACAAGTCACATTTCGCCATGACTGAGTAGGGAAAGTACAAAACAAGGATGACGGCAGGTGGATGCATGCCTGATAATGGGAGGGGATCCAGGTCTAAAAGTGAATTAAAGGGCAACAGAGTAATCAAGGCAGGCAAGTAGATCTCCAAAGTAAAGGCCCAACACTTGCAGTACTCATTGCAAAACCTATAATTAAAACACGCAGCAGCTGGAATAGTTCATACACACCCACTTACATTAGCAGCATCCATAGCACAATACTATAAAGTGTGAAAGCACCTCACACACATTTGTGTATTCCCATACACTCTGCACCAGTGGTCTATAAAGACGGGGAACTTTTATTATGTACATGTTAGGGGCTGCCATAGCTTTGATCCACCAGCATGTGTTGGAGACTGAAGGTGGTGTGGAGGATGATGCACATGACCACCGCAGGCACTAGAGGAGGAAGAGAGTGTTCAGACCCAGGCTAACCTACCAGGGGCTACATGATCTGGAGATAGTAGAGTGTTACAGGGTAGACAGGTACACCCTACAGCAACTTGTGGAGCTGTGCCAGCCACGCCTCAGAGCCAGAACAAACAGAGGGGAACCCATCCCAGTGGATACGAAGGTATGTGTAAGCCTGAGAATACTAGCTACAGATACCTTTCAAAGACCAACTGGGGATATCATGGATATCTCACAGGCATCAGCATCCAGGATACTACACCATTTCCTGGTTGCCATGTTACCACATGCCAATGAGTACATATACTTCCCCCGAATGCAGGAGGAGTTGGCCAACAATATGTGTCTCTTCCACCGTGTGGCAGAATACCCGGAGGTACTGGGTGCAATAGACTGCACGCACATACACATCAAGTCACCACCCGGTGAGCAGGGAGGGCACTACATAAACCGCAAAGGATACCTCTCCATCAACTGCCAGGTCGTGTGCAATACCTAGGGCATTATCACGGATGTGTGTTCTGGCAGCCCTGGAAGCTATCATGACTCCCACATCTGGCATGCCTAGCAGCTGTATCAGTTATTTGCCAGGGGGGCATCCCAAATGGCCACCTAGTGGGGGATGCTGGCTATGCACTGGAACCGTGGATGATGACTCCCATCAGAAATGCACACACACACACACACACACACACACACACACACACACACACACACACACACACACACACACACACACACACACACACACACAGGAATGCCATAATGAGGCACACGCACAAACCAGCATCATCAAAGAGCATGTGTTTGGGATGCTGAAATCATGGTTCCATTGCTTGGACATATCTGGTGGAGCCTTGCAGTACTCTCCAGGCATGTGTGCCCACATCTTCATAGTGTGTGCCATGCTACACAATATGGTCCTGTGGAAACAACTGCAGCAGGGACAGAACAGTGAAGGCCTTCACAGCCTACCACTATTGCCAAGGGCCCCATAGGCACAGAGGTACTCAGACCATGAACACCCTGAGCCAGCCCCAGTAGGCAGATGGAGGCATGCCCAGTATGCCCATGCCTTGGCAAAGAGGGAACGTATAGCACACTCACTGACAGTGTAGGCACCTAGGGACTGACACCTTTCACCACCTGCATACACGGTAAAAATGGATGGCACACACACAAGACTACCTGTAAATTGTCATGTATAGGCAGTCTACTGTGTGCATCCAACATAGGCAGCCCTCAACTATTGCACACAGAACAGCCATTGGCACAAGGTAAGTCAACACCTGAACAGTAAATTAATCTATCAGCATATGCAGATACTGTATGTATAGATTCATAGGTAGGTACTTGGCCAACTGCCAGAGGCAGTTCATAAGGCCAGCCAAAATGTGTCAGCGTTTGCCACCCCATTGAGTTATTAACTGTCCCTTCTTGGAGCAGAGCCAATAGCGGGATCCCTGGGGTGCATCTACTGTTCCCCATCCACCCTACAAATTTTCTTTTGCAGAGTGTTAGTGAGGGGCCCTGTAAAATGTAGTTAGTGATGTTGTTCCAAAGTATGGGGAGTGTCTGTGACAGGAAGCTGTCCCTCCAGCATCTTCCGGTTATTGTTGTGCAAGGTCAGCTCACTACAGTGTGTGTCTCACTGTGACATGGATTCCCATAGGTGGAGCATGTCCATCAAGCCTGAGTTCAACATGGCTGTGTTGATCAGTAGAGATCATCTCTGGGTAAACTAGATGCCACCGAGAAAAGCAGGAGTTTATTCAGTCCAGCTGCATAGGCCATATGTTGAAGGACAGTATTCCCCTTGGTGAGGTACATTCGTGGACCCCCCAGCTGTTGGACGTGTCCTCTGAGGTACATCCCACATGGATTATTATACCCTATGATGGGACTGATGAGTAAAGAGGCACTATAACCCCAGTATGTCTAGATGGGAATCCTTTAGTAGTCAGATGGCCTACATAGAAGGATGTCCTAACTATTGTGGAGATATGATTGTGACAGGGGAGATCACTATCTACCTTAGTCTCCAGATACCCCATTACCTTGTCTGCATTAAAGTGGCTACCACTCGTGTTAATATGTGGGTGCCAATTCCACAATGGAATGACCATGCAGTTATTGGCACTTGGCTGGAGGCCATGTTGTTGGCACCCTGTGACGCTTTCTGTGAGGCCCCCTGAGGGATGTCCGTGTCAGCTGGACTATCAGTCATGGCTCTCAGTTTGCAGTCATTGCCAAACATGGTCTGCCAGTCCACCTGTGTTTGCCTGTACATCTGAGACATATATGCCAAACAGTAGGGCTCCCAGGACTGAGTCCTGTGGGACACCAGTCGTGACTGTTCAAGAGTTGGACCTGGAGACCGCTAGTCGTACCATGTGGGTTGTGAGTGTAAGCCCGCTGGCAACCCAACATGTGATATATGGGTGAATGTACAGGTTGGTGTGTTTATCAATAATACCTGAGTGGGGCATGGTGTCAAAAGCCTTGGTGAGGTCCAGGTAGTATATGTGAACCACCTGCCCTGTCATCTAACATCTTGGTGACTGTATGTAAGACGTCAAACAGGTTCAGTAGGCATGAACTGCTCTCAACCAAGCTGACTTGGGTTGGGTCACATGTTCGAAGGTTACCAATGTCATTGTTGATGAGTGCCATGAGGATGCGACCCATACCTTTGCAGACCAGGCTAGTCAGGCTTATGGGGTGGTAGTTACCATGGTCAGTTGTGATTTCTCCATGATGGAGTGGAATAACCGTTGCCACGCACCATTGTATGGGCATGTAGCTGGTGGAGAGACTGAGGTAGAAATGCTTAATTAGGTGGGGGGCAGGTTGTCTTGTACAGTTTGCAAGATGCAGTCTGGGTCAACATCTGCCTCCATTGATACTGTGCTGTGTTCTGCTGTTAGAGAGGGCCATTTCCACCTATGTGTCTCTGATGGTTGGGATACTGTACCTTTTGGGTAGTGTTGTGGGCTCTTTGAGGGGTGAAGTATGCACCAAATGTTTCTGCAAGGATGTTGGCGATATCAGTAGGGTCAGCATATTTTGCGCTATATTTCACTTGCACAGTGCAAATCTGTGTGTCACCATGTAGATCCTTGACATAGCCAAAGAAAGCTTTGGGGCTATCTTTCGAATACTTGCGTATTCTCCTGCTGATGTTAGCCTAGGATGATGTCATGAGGGACCTACATATCATACTAATAGTGGTCACAGATGTCTGCCCTTCGTGGGATTTGCTGTGTGTCTGGAATATTGTCCTACATCTGTAGTATAGTCTGTTTATTGCAGAGGTCCACCAGACAAGTGTCCTTGTCTAGGAGGAGTGAGTCTTGGTTTACCATCAATGGCATGATCCATACATCCGTGTAGGTGCTTATAGATTGTATCTGGAGAAGTGTTTCCTCTTAGCGTGGGGGCTGTGAAACCCCCCACCCCTGTCACCAGTAGTGTAAACTTAGCTGTAGGAAAGGTATACACCGAGTATCCATGGGTGGGGGAGATGCTAGGGTGTGGAAACAGTGAATAGTTCATGGTCAGATCTAACCAGTGACCGGTTAACCTCCACTGTGGTGCACCTGTTGCCCATGTTGGTGATGACCACATCTAGTAGCTTCCACCCCACATTAGGGAAGTTACCACCTGATACAGGGCATATGAGGTGATACATTCCAGGAAGCGCTGGTCCTGGAAGTGAGTACCGTGCACGCTTCCTAGTTAATGGTATGGTAGTTGACATCAACCAATGCCAGGGTGTGCGTTAGGACTGTCGTGTTCTCCACCATCTCCAGGTAGGTGGAGTGGAGGTCCTGGGTCATGGAGGGTGATCCGTAGCAGGCCACATTCCACATTGCAGTTGTGGCTGAGGTTAGCTGTGCATGGATGATCACAGAGGTATCATGCTGCCCCACAAACCTGGAGGTGTAGGTATCCCTGTTGAATATGGACACAGCCCTCCATGTCTGTCAGTCCATGTTCCATTGCTGAAATGTGTGGTATGGGTTGCAGTCTGGTAGTGCTGGTGTGCTCTCAGGAGCCTTAAGACAGATTGCAGTTAATGCACAGATGTTGATGTTGTCCATCCTGAGGAGTGCTGTGAGTGCATGCATGTTGTGATCACAATCCCTGGTGTTGAGTAGCATAAACCTCATTGAATCTGCTATTGTGCTGTTTATGGAGCTGGTATTCACCTTTGGGACTCTCCTAAATAAGGCACAATGGGGTGCCAATAGCTTTGGCCAGTATTCCAAAGTGTAAGGCAGACACATAGGCCGGTATGGTATCATTGCATGCATGTTGCCTATCTGTGCTTGTTTTTCATCTCCCCTGTAGGTAACCTAGTGGTAAGCAATAGAAAGCCTTGACCTTATACAAGTCTTCTAGCTTCCAAGATAGGCTTTTGGAGTGACTAAGTATCAGCGTTCTGTATGTTCTTGATGTACTCAACTGTTTCCTGACTACATGGTGAGTTCACACTGTATATTGTGATCTGAAGGTCTGTTTATTCACATATTATGGCTGTGATGGCCTGCTCATCAGAGGTCCACAGACAGCCTACTATCTATCTACCCAAGGGCAATTAGAAGCATAGCAACAATGTGTTGGCCTTCCCTGCACCATTGATGAAGTAACTGAGCCTCTGTCAAGCATAGCCAATGAAGCAATTCCAGGCAGAGTTGCTGGAAGCTGTTGAAGACTGGGGTTGTGGAGGGTGATAGGGGCACTTAATGATCTAAAGAGGGCATGTTAATGTGGCAATTCAACACCATTCAATTCCCCCAACAGGTCTTGCAGCTATTAAACTGGACAGGCTCCTCCACCCCCTGGCTGTATGGTACTGGGACACATGATCCCAGGGGGTGTATAGTCTTACCAATTCACACAACAAGGTTTCCCTTGAGTGTGTCAGTGAAGGGCTATGCCTAATGTAGTTAGGAATGTAATGTATTGTCTCACAGTACATTTGTTATATGTTGTTATTTCAAGAGTACATGAAGCTCAGTGAGTTTGGGGGCTCCTGCCCTTTGCTTATCCTAGCTTACACATAGAAATCATCTAAATAGAAAATAGGCGGAAGCAAAGTTAATGTTAACCGTGTAATGGTTACAGCATCCGCATAGTATCTGTGCATTCGAGGTTACCAATCTCGATAAAGGCAGGGATGTTTATCATTTGCAAAAGTATACATTAACCACAGCTTGGATATATAGGTAGTAATCGTCTGTATAATAAACATTCGAATCACCCATATAAACCCATGTGTGCAGGAGAGTACAGTCAACAGAGAATGTAATGTCATGTCAGCACATAGTGAAATGTTACGTCACTGACAGGTGTATATCCGGAGTAGTTAGCAGATGTGGCCATGTTTGCGTGCACAGGTTGTATGTTACAATGTTTGTTTAACTGTGTTTAACTGCTGCTATAATGTCACACAAACACTTTTAAACATGCTTACAACTGCTTAAATGAGCCTTACTCTGCAGTAAAAAACATTCGTAAAGCATCGCAGGTGCTGAACCCTGGACCATGCACACTATAGTCATGGGACATACCACTAAGCCATCCGAGGTTTACACATGTTTCATGCTCCTCAGACTACACCTTATACCATATGCATTTCACTGTAATGATCACAAATGGGACAGTGGCCTTGTGTACATATGTACAGTACATTGTAATGTACTGTAGTTTGTGAACCAACATATTCCAGTCTACAGATGTATTACTGTTACAAACTATATATATATATATATATATATATATATATATATATATATATATATGTATATATATATATATATATATATATATATATATATATATATGTCAGTGATGTCTGCACACACACAGACACACACACACACACACACACACACACACACACACACACACACACACACACACACACACACACATATATATATATATATATATATATATATATATATATATATATATATATATATATATATATGTATTATACAGTTATAATAGCTATATATATATAGAAGTCACTAAATAGCACCAGCTAACCATGAATGGCCATGTGTTGTGTTAATTTCACAGCTCTACAAGTGTATCAATATCTGTAGTCAGTATACAGCTCACACAATGTCTTATTGTGCCTATAAAATTTGCCACATGTGTTGTGCTTTTAATGGGCAGTGAAGAGGCTTACAAATATAATATATATTTTTTAATAAGTAAATGAAGTAACTTTCTAAGTTGGGTAAAAGAACAATACTTAAACTGCTCCTCATTTTTTGGCTTTTAATGTATCTCACATTTATTTTCCAGGTTTTTGTCCAGAGATTTTTGCACTAAGAGATTCAGAGGTACAAGGTACATTACCTCAACTGTCCAGATTTGTCCAGATTTTGCCTCCTAGTTTTGGGGCCTATTCCTCATAGAATTTATGGTTTTCTGGCAAATTGCTGAGTATTGAAAGAGCTAAATGTCAAAAAATTTGAGTTTTGGTCATTTCCTTCAGAAAATGCTAATGCTAAGACAAATGCTGGCACTTGGTGTGTTACAAGGAGGAATAGGGTTCTACACTCTGAGTTTCCTCCTTTTGTATGAGATGCCTAGTAACTATGAACTTGTCGGTTTTAGTCATTTCCTATTGCAATATTACCAGTTTGCCAAATTTTTAATGTAATATAGATTAACACAAGGGCAACAGGCACTGAATTTGTCGTTGAAACATTGAGGTGTAAAGTTGATTGACAGTAGCAGCCTCTTCATTCCTCTCTTCATTAGTTACAGATTTCTTTTAATGTGGAATTATTCCAGTGATTTTACTTCTGTAGAGATTGTGTATCTAATGATATTGGTGGATTGTAATGACAGAAATCTGGGTTGCCTTTTATGGTTGAAATTTTCTGAAATGGGTAGTTTTGTCATTGGTTTATACTTTGTTTCATTGCTTATTAAAATGTTTACAACTACAAATTTTAAAACACATTCTAACAAATGGTGCTGTAATTATACAAGGAATATAATTTAATACAATCAGGAAGGTGAATAAAAGAACAAATTCATGTATGTACTGCCCTAAAATGTGTGTAAGGACTTGTCTATTTTGAAACTTGACCCAAAAAGTAAACCTAATCCTCCACCGGACAGATGCATTTTCTATGAATGTTGGTTTTCGTGCCGTTTCAATGGCAGAGAAGTTTACTGCTTATGCTAAGTCTACCTGTGTTTGTGCTGTTCTAGTTTAAGCTACTGTAAACAGGGAGGAGAGAGGTTGCTATTCTACTTTCACTGAGCTGTAAGGCTTGCTCACCTAACCAAAGTAAATTAAACTGTTTAGATTAACTTAAGCATCCCTTTGAAAGAAGGCACATGGGCTTGTATTTTCTGAGGACATGACTTTACAGTAAAATGCATGAAGGAGCAACAGATAAAGCAGGCTTATTAAAAAAATCCACTTTCCTTCAGTTGGAGTTTAATTATGTTACAAGGTATCTTTTTCTTTCTGTGCATTTAAATAATTGAAGGAAATGACTGGAGTGGCTTTCTTGGGGAGTGACCTACATGTGGGTGTGGCTTATAGGGGTATTTCAGGAGTATGGTGTGGGTGGGGGCTTAAGGGCACTGAGTTCTACTTCTAGGTGCCATTTCAGCTAAGGTCGGCCCTGGTTATACCACAGTCTGCTCTCATAGGGTTGAGCATCTAGATGATATTTTGATTTTCTGTTTACCTCTTGGTATTCCATGATGCAGTCCACAACTCCAAAGATTGCATCATGCAGGCAGCTTATCTGTAAACTTCTTGGTTTACTTTAAATGGGATGTCAGCGCTTCCTGCTTTCTTTCACTCCATCAGGTTTAAATAATATTTCTTGTATTTCAATGGCATACCCAGTTTGCCTTTCAGGTTATCTCCAAAGAACAGGCTTTCTAAGTGTGCTTACTGATCATCTTCTAAAGTGTACAGTTTAACTTATTTTGTTTTGCCTAAGTTGTGGCCTTCAAATTATATCCCCTCCCCTACACACTCCTTTTCTAGCTATCAAAGTATTAAAGTAATTGAACTCTGTTGCTGTGATTGCTAGCTCACAGTAGGATACTAATTCATGACACTGATGTCTTGGTATCTAAAAGCCTGCTGCAAGGACAATAATTTGTGTTGCACAGTCACCACACAAATGGCTACAGCTACACTTCATATTTATTGTCTTCAAGTTTATCCACACTCTTTTCTACTTTTGTAACACACTTTTGGCATGCCACTAACTACTTTGCTCTTGACAGAGCACAAATCAAAATGATGGTGTAACAGAGGCCCACAAGAATAACTTTTAAATATTACTATTTTTCAAGACTGTATAATCCACTTCAGAAAGTTCACAGAATTTGCATGAATATGCTTTTTCTGTATTATAACAATGTAATTTATGTCAACTGACTTCTATCCTCAGCAGTTTCCCAGAAAATGTTATGAGGAAAAGGACAAAACTATTGCAAAATTAAATAAATACATGCTGCCAAATTAGGACATTTGAGAAGCACTGGCCTGTCCCATTTACCCTTTAATTAATTTATTACTTTAATTATTTATTTAGTTGCTTGCTTGCTTACTTACTTGCTGCTTTTTAGTGGGAAAGTCTGCTTGAGTGGGAACCCCTTTTCAGTGGAGACATTAGGAGAAAAGCTCTGAGTGTAGATAAATAATAATAATAATAATAATAATAATAATAATAATAATAATAATAATACTATTTGTTAACCAGGTAGGCCCACTGGACAAACAGTCCCTTTTCAGGGTGATGCAGGAGCAATGTCTGGTTAAGTAACTTGCTCAATATCACACACAGGAGGTTTGAGGAATATATCACAGTGAGTAAAGTTTGCAGCCTCTGCACCAACTGTCAGATACATATACATTTATAATATACATAAGTACATGCAAAACATGCACATTTAACAGAAAGGTGAATAACCTAATTATGAAATAAAACAATAAAATCCAGACAATGACATGTAAATAATAATAATAATAAATAATAGGAATCAGCTGCAACATGGGGAGCTATTAATGCGGTGGTAATTAGCAGGTCTCGTAGAGAGAGATTGGTATAGCTATAGTACAAACTGTACTGAGTACTTTCTCCATTTAAAATTTTCTTTTATGACTGAAAGCCTTATCAAAGCTGTCATGATACTACACATGAAGCACTTCACTGGGCAAGGTTATTACACCAATAAATCATTATTTTAAAACTACCACGAATATTAAAAGCATTCAGAAGCCAGAGTAGCATAAATAGACAAACTCAGAACCTTTTGCACAGCTCAAAACTGGAACCATGTACTCAACTTACATGACCCAATACAGTAGCTGTAAGCCTAACCAACTTTGCATTCCAGCTGCAAGACAAATTCTTCCCACTTATCCACAGGCTTTATAAACCCATCAAAACCTAATAGCTATCCATTGAACTCAAACATATTTTAACTCTAAGGGATGAAGCATGGCAAAAAATTGAAACAGACCCCCACAACTGAAAACTGCACCTCATTTATAGTCTTACGTAACCAAGCCAAGACGTCCATCAGAAGCCACAAAATAAATTTCCAAACAAAGAAACAAATTACCCTCTTACATTCCCCCCAAACACTTTTGGAAAGATTTCCTTAAAGAATTTAGTGATCTCACATCAATAAACTCCACACCTCCTACAGATCATGCAGTGTCCATCCCGCCACTATGCATCCCTCTGTTCCACATCTAATCCATACATCCCAAAGAAGTCTCTATTCTACTTGAAAATATTTCCACTCACACCCCTCCTGGATCAGACAACATAACTCCCTGATTCATATATCACTGCAAAGAGCATCTAAGCCTTCCTCTCACTCACATGTATAACCTATGCCTCACACAAGACATCATACCACAGATTTGGAAATTTGCTCTAATTAAACCCCCTCAAGGCAAATAAACCCAAAGATACCTCTCTTTTCCATCCAATATCCATCCTCCCAATCCTAGGCAAACATCTTGAAAAGATAGTCTACACCCAACTTTTTATCTATATCCAGCAGTACCACCTGCTCACCTCCAAATAACATGGATTCTATCCTAGATCAAGTAACATGACAGCACTTTGGTTCCTAACAGATGGCATCCTGCTAAACTCTGATAGTGGCCTCCTTACATGAGTCCTGTTTATAGACCTGATCTCATTAATGACTATCTTTTCCAAAACAAACTATTTAAAATTGGCATCAGTCCAGGCTGCTCCTGATTAAAAACTTCCTGACTGACAGACACTTCCCAGTCAGAATCTGTACCTGCTAATCAAAGGTGTTCCACAAGAATCCATTCTTGCCCTCCTCCATATTCATTAACAAGCTTACTTGTGACCCCCCCACCTCCAAATTATTCTCTATGCTGGACATGGTCATTTACCAGTCAGGTCACTCTCACACCAATATTCAATGCCAGCTCAAGTCAGATTTTACATGAGCTCTACCAGTGGCTCAAGCCATAAACTACTTGTAATTCCCCACTGAGACCAAAACTATGCTTTTTGGTACTCCACAGAAAATTCACTAAACACCTGACTTTTAACTATCTTTGACCTACACAACCATTCCATAGAGATAACCTCCACCTTGAAATACCTAGAACTATGGTTTGATCAGTTACTAAACTTCCATTTCCACACAAAGTAAGAGCCAAAATAAACTCCCTCCTCTTCTGAGCCAAAAGATCTCTCCTATTCTATTCCAATCAGTCAGAGCAGCCATTGGCAAATGAGTTCTCCTTACTTAACTTGAATATGGGCTTTCAATGCCACACAGAAAAATATTGCCACACTCCAGACTTTCTCTAACAACATCTGCCAATTCATTACAAACTTCCTCTCTGTGAGCATTGCTGTATCAACCTAGAAAAGCCAAATGGTTACACACAAAACAAAGATCTAACCTACTTTTAGGACCACAGCTTTACAAGCTACTCAGACTTCACATATTTACTCCCCTTGTACTAGACTTTATGAAACAACCTCCTCATACAACCTGAGACACAACTCACAAGACCCACCAGCTCTCATTACCCCTAGAATCAAACTCCACAGCACTGCACATAGTCTCCTCTCAGGCACTTACTCTATGGCAAGCTCAAACTCCACAGCACTGCACATACTGTCTCCTCTCAGGCACTTGCTCTTTGGCAAGCTCTCCCCATCAGCATTAAGAAAATCATCACTTATTCCAAATTCATAATGCAACTCACAAAGCACTTCTTCCTCCAAGCCAAATGCTGCTCCTTCAACACAGAACATATCACCTAACCTCTCATTTCCATGTCTCTTCATCTCCTAAGTTTCACTGTAGATTGATCTACTTTAGAAACTAATGTATTTATTTGGGTCTATATTAGAACATTGAATATTTATCAGTTCGAATCACTAAAGGTCGACTTTTAGTGATCAAACTGTTAAAACACAATGTTCAAAAAAAAAAAAAACAACAACAAAAAAAAAAAAACTAAACGGTGTAGGCAGGGTGGCAAGCCCCCCTGCACCCCCCACGCCCCCTGCTACTTAAATATACCAATTCTGAGACCACACTACATTGAAGTAAACTGAAATCTCCCCTTACGGAGATTTCCGGTTACTTGTTCAATGTTCTGCAGTTTCGTTATTCTCATGTTGACAATGTCAGATTCAACATTGTTGGCTTTCGAGAATTTAATATAGACCCTATTTAGTTTACATTACAATGTATTGCTTGATTGTACATTGCACAGTGCTTGTTCACTGGAATGTACATACACAATTTTTTTTCTATGTAATTAGTCTGAACTATTCTGCTATTGCTTACATTTCTGTATTTTTTGTTTGTGAAATGTTTTATATTTTACCCGTGATGAGGCTGAAATTGGTCAGTATTGAACAGTGCACTACCCAGGCAAACAAATAATAGATAAATAAATGTGTCTGCTCTAACTGATTTTTCTCCACACTAAATAATTCATTTAATAATTTATTATGCAGGTCCCATTCATAGTTTTGTTTCTATTTTCATTCCCTTCGGTTTTCAAACAATTGCTGTTCACATCATTTGCATTCCTTCTTACAAATCCACCCCCAAATTAGTAGTTATTGTGTTTATCTAAATATGATTGTTCTATTCCCTTTCCTTTTTAATTGAAAACCCTACTGTAACACCTTAGTTAACTATAATCAGTGACCATTCGATTGGTGTCCACAGTTTGTTGTTTTTTCGGACAGTAAGCCATGGCTTTATGAAATTCAGAAGGCACAATGAAGAGGTCCATAGCTGGTTTGACTTCACATAATTATTTTTTGTATATTGCACTGGTTTTGTATTATTTTGTCTTATTGTTGTTCATATTGTGTATGTGCATGGGGGGGTTAGGTTCAACCTGTGACTGTGTGGAATTGAATCTGACTTTACATAAAAAGATTGTTAAGTTCAAGTCCTGCCATGGTTATCGGCATAATTGTTGTTGGCCATCTGGCCTAATGGATAAAGTATCTGACTGCAGATCAGACTGTAGTTCAATTCACACATTTGCAAGGTCACTCTGTATAGCATGAGTATTTTTAACAAAGCACTTCACTGACTACAATTCTTATTAGTTATGGCTCATGTACATCAAAACCAAAACAATAAAGTATGATCACCTCATTGCAGTCAAAGAGGAAGAGGATTTGCACCTTCAACTTTCCCCGAGATTCATGAAGCATGCGCCAGGTGCAGGCATAGCATTGGCATTCTAACACCTTATATGGCCGCCGAGCATTCAAGTACAAGCTGTTTCCACATGCACTACCAGCGATGCACGCCGCACAACTCCTGAGCCTTGTATGCTAATTACCCCATGTGCAGTAGTGTAGCATGCAAATTAAGGTATGTAGCGATTCAAAAAGTGGTGCAGGTGTAGTGTAAGCAAGCAGAAATGTAAACCATAGAAAATGGTTTATATTTTTGCAAACATAAAATCGGAGCCATGACAGCCGACCAAACACATGTATTATAATGTTAATATATGCCAATGGTTAAATATATAGCCACTGGCATAAAAAAATGTACAAAATATATAATTAACATTTAATATATATATTCGCACTATTGTGACGGAAGCACAGGGCAGCGGTGCACAAAGGGATTGCAAGGAATATATAAAAATATAGAATAAAACCGCAATGAAACATATAACATGATTCCCCCATAATAGTCAATGACAGGCATGCTACACCATGCTCATGGCGCAAGGGTTGCTAAGGGGCAGTGACAGTGTTATGCACAGTAGCTAGGAATTAGTAGGCAATGCCATGCAAATGAGAGAAGTAATAGTGAATCTCAGATTTCCCGCTGGTGTAAGGATGCACATCACAGCATAGCATTATATCACCGAGGTGAGCCCTTGAGACAAAGATGACATCAAGAGAGGGGTGTGTCGCCATTGCTGTAAGCACAATGGAGCATTGCTAAACCGGTCTGCCCCTAGCTAGGCAAAGCTGCAGGATAGGGATGTGTCAAATTGCTATGCTTAGCTGAGAGTGCACAAGGTAATAGAGTATGCATGTGAACGGAGATGAAAACACGGGTAAACCCGGTAAACGGGTATGTGCGTCGCTCACTGCAGCTGAAACAGGAAGGATATAGGGAAGAAATAAAGAAATGCTGCACCAGTGAAACTGGAGTACAAATGACTAATTAACACCTAGGAGCCTACAGTGGGCCATTGACAACAGCTAACAAGGCTGCAAGCAGCTACCTGCAGAACAGGAAAGGGGAGGGGCTGTACTGCAAAGAAAACAGCAAAGTGTCAAAGCAGAACAAAGGCAATATGCAGTATATCAGCTACAAGTCACATTTCGCCATGACTGAGTAGGGAAAGTACAAAACAAGGATGACGGCAGGTGGATGCATGCCTGATAATGGGAGGGATCCAGGTCTAAAAGTGAATTAAAGGGCAACAGAGTAATCAAGGCAGGCAAGTAGATCTCCAAAGTAAAGGCCCAACACTTGCAGTACTCATTGCAAAACCTATAATTAAAACACGCAGCAGCTGGAATAGTTCATACACACCCACTTACATTAGCAGCATCCATAGCACAATACTATAAAGTGTGAAAGCACCTCACACACATTTGTGTATTCCCATACACTCTGCACCAGTGGTCTATAAAGACGGGGAACTTTTATTATGTACATGTTAGGGGCTGCCATAGCTTTGATCCACCAGCATGTGTTGGAGACTGAAGGTGGTGTGGAGGATGATGCACATGACCACCGAGGCACTAGAGGAGGAAGAGAGTGTTCAGACCCAGGCTAACCTACCAGGGGCTACATGATCTGGAGATAGTAGAGTGTTACAGGGTAGACAGGTACACCCTACAGCAACTTGTGGAGCTGTGCCAGCCACGCCTCAGAGCCAGAACAAACAGAGGGGAACCCATCCCAGTGGATACGAAGGTATGTGTAAGCCTGAGAATACTAGCTACAGATACCTTTCAAAGACCAACTGGGGATATCATGGATATCTCACAGGCATCAGCATCCAGGATACTACACCATTTCCTGGTTGCCATGTTACCACATGCCAATGAGTACATATACTTCCCCCGAATGCAGGAGGAGTTGGCCAACAATATGTGTCTCTTCCACTGTGTGGCAGAATACCCGGAGGTACTGGGTGCAATAGACTGCACGCACATACACATCAAGTCACCACCCGGTGAGCAGGGAGGGCACTACATAAACCGCAAAGGATACCTCTCCATCAACTGCCAGGTCGTGTGCAATACCTAGGGCATTATCACGGATGTGTGTTCTGGCAGCCCTGGAAGCTATCATGACTCCCACATCTGGCATGCCTAGCAGCTGTATCAGTTATTTGCCAGGGGGGCATCCCAAATGGCCACCTAGTGGGGGATGCTGGCTATGCACTGGAACCGTGGATGATGACTCCCATCAGAAATGCACACACACACACACACACACACACACACACACACACACACACACACACACACAGGAATGCCATAATGAGGCACACGCACAAACCAGCATCATCAAAGAGCATGTGTTTGGGATGCTGAAATCATGGTTCCATTGCTTGGACATATCTGGTGGAGCCTTGCAGTACTCTCCAGGCATGTGTGCCCACATCTTCATAGTGTGTGCCATGCTACACAATATGGTCCTGTGGAAACAACTGCAGCAGGGACAGAACAGTGAAGGCCTTCACAGCCTACCACTATTGCCAAGGGCCCCATAGGCACAGAGGTACTCAGACCATGAACACCCTGAGCCAGCCCCAGTAGGCAGATGGAGGCATGCCCAGTATGCCCATGCCTTGGCAAAGAGGGAACGTATAGCACACTCACTGACAGTGTAGGCACCTAGGGACTGACACCTTTCACCACCTGCATACACGGTAAAAATGGATGGCACACACACAAGACTACCTGTAAATTGTCATGTATAGGCAGTCTACTGTGTGCATCCAACATAGGCAGCCCTCAACTATTGCACACAGAACAGCCATTGGCACAAGGTAAGTCAACACCTGAACAGTAAATTAATCTATCAGCATATGCAGATACTGTATGTATAGATTCATAGGTAGGTACTTGGCCAACTGCCAGAGGCAGTTCATAAGGCCAGCCAAAATGTGTCAGCGTTTGCCACCCCATTGAGTTATTAACTGTCCCTTCTTGGAGCAGAGCCAATGGCGGGATCCCTGGGGTGCATCTACTGTTCCCCATCCACCCTACAAATTTTCTTTTGCAGAGTGTTAGTGAGGGGCCCTGTAAAATGTAGTTAGTGATGTTGTTCCAAAGTATGGGGAGTGTCTGTGACAGGAAGCTGTCCCTCCAGCATCTTCCGGTTATTGTTGTGCAAGGTCAGCTCACTACAGTGTGTGTCTCACTGTGACATGGATTCCCATAGGTGGAGCATGTCCATCAAGCCTGAGTTCAACATGGCTGTGTTGATCAGTAGAGATCATCTCTGGGTAAACTAGATGCCACCGAGAAAAGCAGGAGTTTATTCAGTCCAGCTGCATAGGCCATATGTTGAAGGACAGTATTCCCCTTGGTGAGGTACATTCGTGGACCCCCCAGCTGTTGGACGTGTCCTCTGAGGTACATCCCACATGGATTATTATACCCTATGATGGGACTGATGAGTAAAGAGGCACTATAACCCCAGTATGTCTAGATGGGAATCCTTTAGTAGTCAGATGGCCTACATAGAAGGATGTCCTAACTATTGTGGAGATATGATTGTGACAGGGGAGATCACTATCTACCTTAGTCTCCAGATACCCCATTACCTTGTCTGCATTAAAGTGGCTACCACTCGTGTTAATATGTGGGTGCCAATTCCACAATGGAATGACCATGCAGTTATTGGCACTTGGCTGAAGGCCATGTTGTTGGCACCCTGTGACGCTTTCTGTGAGGCCCCCTGAGGGATGTCCGTGTCAGCTGGACTATCAGTCATGGCTCTCAGTTTGCAGTCATTGCCAAACATGGTCTGCCAGTCCACCGTCCACCTGTGTTTGCCTGTACATCTGAGACATATATGCCAAACAGTAGGGCTCCCAGGACTGAGTCCTGTGGGACACCAGTCGTGACTGTTCAAGAGTTGGACCTGGAGACCGCTAGTCGTACCATGTGGGTTGTGAGTGTAAGCCCGCTGGCAACCCAACATGTGATATATGGGTGAATGTACAGGTTGGTGTGTTTATCAATAATACCTGAGTGGGGCATGGTGTCAAAAGCCTTGGTGAGGTCCAGGTAGTATATGTGAACCACCTCCCCTGTCATCTAACATCTTGGTGACTGTATGTAAGACGTCAAACAGGTTCAGTAGGCATGAACTGCTCTCAACCAAGCTGACTTGGGTTGGGTCACATGTTCGAAGGTTACCAATGTCATTGTTGATGAGTGCCATGAGGATGCGACCCATACCTTTGCAGACCAGGCTAGTCAGGCTTATGGGGTGGTAGTTACCATGGTCAGTTGTGATTTCTCCATGATGGAGTGGAATAACCGTTGCCACGCACCATTGTATGGGCATGTAGCTGGTGGAGAGACTGAGGTAGAAATGCTTAATTAGGTGGGGGGCAGGTTGTCTTGTACAGTTTGCAAGATGCAGTCTGGGTCAACATCTGCCTCCATTGATACTGTGCTGTGTTCTGCTGTTAGAGAGGGCCATTTCCACCTATGTGTCTCTGATGGTTGGGATACTGTACCTTTTGGGTAGTGTTGTGGGCTCTTTGAGGGTGAAGTATGCACCAAATGTTTCTGCAAGGATGTTGGCGATATCAGTAGGGTCAGCATATTTTGCGCTATATTTCACTTGCACAGTGCAAATCTGTGTGTCACCATGTAGATCCTTGACATAGCCAAAGAAAGCTTTGGGTTATCTTTCAATACTTGTATTCTCCTGCTGATGTTAGCCTAGGATGATGTCATGAGGGACCTACATATCATACTAATAGTGGTCACAGATGTCTGCCCTTCGTGGGATTTGCTGTGTGTCTGGAATATTGTCCTACATCTGTAGTATAGTCTGTTTATTGCAGAGGTCCACCAGACAAGTGTCCTTGTCTAGGAGGAGTGAGTCTTGGTTTACCATCAATGGCATGATCCATACATCCGTGTAGGTGCTTATAGATTGTATCTGGAGAAGTGTTTCCTCTTAGCGTGGGGGCTGTGAAACCCCCCACCCCTGTCACCAGTAGTGTAAACTTAGCTGTAGGAAAGGTATACACCGTAGTATCCATGGGTTGGGGAGATGCTAGGGTGTGGAAACAGTGAATAGTTCATGGTCAGATCTAACCAGTGACCGGTTAACCTCCACTGTGGTGCACCTGTTGCCCATGTTGGTGATGACCACATCTAGTAGCTTCCACCCCACATTAGGGAAGTTACCACCTGATACAGGGCATATGAGGTGATACATTCCAGGAAGCGCTGGTCCTGGAAGTGAGTACCGGTGTACGTTTCCTAGTTAATGGTATGGTAGTTGACATCAACCAATGCCAGGGTGTGCGTTAGGACTGTCGTGTTCTCCACCATCTCCAGGTAGGTGGAGTGGAGGTCCTGGGTCATGGAGGGTGATCCGTAGCAGGCCACATTCCACATTGCAGTTGTGGCTGAGGTTAGCTGTGCATGGATGATCACAGAGGTATCATGCTGCCCCACAAACCTGGAGGTGTAGGTATCCCTGTTGAATATGGACACAGCCCCTCCATGTCTGTCAGTCCATGTTCCATTGCTGAAATGTGTGGTATGGGTTGCAGTCTGGTAGTGCTGGTGTGCTCTCAGGAGCCTTAAGACAGATTGCAGTTAATGCACAGATGTTGATGTTGTCCATCCTGAGGAGTGCTGTGAGTGCATGCATGTTGTGATCACAATCCCTGGTGTTGAGTAGCATAAACCTCATTGAATCTGCTATTGTGCTGTTTATGGAGCTGGTATTCACCTTTGGGACTCTCCTAAATAAGGCACAATGGGGTGCCAATAGCTTTGGCCAGTATTCCAAAGTGTAAGGCAGACACATAGGCCGGTATGGTATCATTGCATGCATGTTGCCTATCTGTGCTTGTTTTTCATCTCCCCTGTAGGTAACCTAGTGGTAAGCAATAGAAAGCCTTGACCTTATACAAGTCTTCTAGCTTCCAAGATAGGCTTTTGGAGTGACTAAGTATCAGCGTTCTGTATGTTCTTGATGTACTCAACTGTTTCCTGACTACATGGTGAGTTCACACTGTATATTGTGATCTGAAGGTCTGTTTATTCACATATTATGGCTGTGATGGCCTGCTCAGAGAGGTCCACAGACAGCCTACTATCTATCTACCCAAGGGCAATTAGAAGCATAGCAACAATGTGTTGGCCTTCCCTGCACCATTGATGAAGTAACTGAGCCTCTGTCAAGCATAGCCAATGAAGCAATTCCAGGCAGAGTTGCTGGAAGCTGTTGAAGACTGGGGTTGTGGAGGGTGATAGGGGCACTTAATGATCTAAAGAGGGCATGTTAATGTGGCAATTCAACACCATTCAATTCCCCCAACAGGTCTTGCAGCTATTAAACTGGACAGGCTCCTCCACCCCCTGGCTGTATGGTACTGGGACACATGATCCCAGGGGGTGTATAGTCTGCTACCCATTCACACAACAAGGTTTCCCTTGAGTGTGTCAGTGAAGGGCTATGCCTAATGTAGTTAGGAATGTAATGTATTGTCTCACAGTACATTTGTTATATGTTGTTATTTCAAGAGTACATGAAGCTCAGTGAGTTTGGGGGCTCCTGCCCTTTGCTTATCCTAGCTTACACATAGAAATCATCTAAATAGAAAATAGGCGGAAGCAAAGTTAATGTTAACCGTGTAATGGTTACAGCATCCGCATAGTATCTGTGCATTCGAGGTTACCAATCTCGATAAAGGCAGGGATGTTTATCATTTGCAAAAGTATACATTAACCACAGCTTGGATATATAGGTAGTAATCGTCTGTATAATAAACATTCGAATCACCCATATAAACCCATGTGTGCAGGAGAGTACAGTCAACAGAGAATGTAATGTCATGTCAGCACATAGTGAAATGTTACGTCACTGACAGGTGTATATCCGGAGTAGTTAGCAGATGTGGCCATGTTTGCGTGCACAGGTTATATGTTATGTTTGTTTAACTGTGTTTAACTGCTGCTATAATGTCACACAAACACTTTTAAACATGCTTACAACTGCTTAAATGAGCCTTACTCTGCAGTAAAAAACATTCGTAAAGCATCGCAGGTGCTGAACCCTGGACCATGCACACTATAGTCATGGGACATACCACTAAGCCATCCGAGGTTTACATGTTTCATGCTCCTCAGACTACACCTTATACCATATGCATTTCACTGTAATGATCACAAATGGGACAGTGGCCTTGTGTACATATGTACAGTACATTGTAATGTACTGTAGTTTGTGAACCAACATATTCCAGTCTACAGATGTATTACTGTTACAAACTATATATATATATATATATATATATATATATATATATATATATGTATATATATATATATATATATATATATATATATATATATATATATGTCAGTGATGTCTGCACACACACACACACACACACACACACACACACACACACACACACACACACACACACATATATATATATATGTATATATATATATATATATATATATATATATATATATATATATATATATATATATATATATATATATATATATATATATATATATATATATATATATATATACATACACACACACACACACACACACACACGCATCTAAGAACACACTTTGTGACGCAGAAGCACTCCAAAGGAATTGGAGTGTACACAAAACACATGCAGCTCTGGTATTATAACAATTAATATTAACCTAAGTCACCATAGAAGGGGTGGTTGCTGTGTATGTGAAGTTTGGGGTGGGGGAGGAATGATGGGTAATGCAATCATGCATCAAGGAGGGCCTGGGTCAGATGTCCAATTAATGAACTGGAGGGGCATACATGGAGTATGGGGACAATATAAAAAGGACACAAAGCAAGAACCTTACTCATTCATAATACACCCTGTCATGTCACATTGCAACACCTAAATTCACAAACATATGAACATTAACATGTATCAGACATATGTACACCAACTGATTGTCACATAGGTTTTCATTAGTGAGGAATGTCTGTAGTACAATGTATATTCTAAACACCTTAACATTCATGCATATCCCAGATGCCTTAGTGGTAAGGTCAGTGATTGTGGTGTTCAAGACCTGCAAGGGCTGTTATTTTGAGGGCCAGAATAAGGGCTTTTGGATGCAGGTGGATTAAAGTACTCTTAAGCAGTTGTAAGTGGGTTTCCACGTGTTTGTGCAATGGTAAGCGGCGCTGCAACACGGTAAACCGAGAAGCGCTCCACACTTTTGATCTTTGCTTAACATCACGCACACCACTAGCAAACCTGCTCATAACTGCATCAATGTGCATTATTCACACCTTCCCTTCCAGTGCCTACTCTAAGAGGTAAAATAATAACACCTTCCAGGAGTAGAACTCGCAACCATGTACTCTATCTTCCAATTAACCTAACACTAAGCTACCTGGGATGTACCTATCCCAGTTATGTATGCAGACAATTTAAAACACAAAAGAGAGGAATGAGTTGAAATAGGACAACCCACCATGTACCCAATTAAAGGTGTATGCTCATATATATATATATATATATATATATATATATATATATATATGTATGTATATATATGTATATATATATATATATATATAGATATGTATACAGAGAGAGAGAGAGATACATAGAGACATGTCGATATATACAGGTCTACATATATATGTAGATATATAGATAGGTTAGAAACATCTACACATCTACGGAGGTACAGATAAACGTATGCAATAATGTATATATCTATATACATATACACACACATGTTTTATATATATATATATATATATATATATATATATATATATATATATATATATACATACATGTCTGTAGACAGCATCCAAAGTGGTCATATCTGAATATAACATGGACCATAGCAATCACACATTCCGCCCTCCCCCAAACAATATGAACATAACATATGAAGAGTATATGCCAATACACTATTACAAATATATTCTATGGACACAGTCACCAACACAACTGCAATGACTGCAAATATCCATGACAGAAATACACAGACAGCTTTCATTTTGCAAAACTTTATTACATTCCGATGCATTGCCAAAAGGATTCAAGGACTAAAAGTACCTGCATGCTATACAGGAAGCCTTTAATAGTGCCTTAATGAATCAGCCTGCATTTACCATAGTATTAGTTCACTAAGGGATAGGTGTTCACATAGGGAAAGAACACCCACACACATATAGACATTGTATAAAAGGGATTCCTACACACCTGCATGTGCTATGTACACCCACCAACATCTACCCCACAACCAAAATAATTACATCAATACATACTGTCATACCACAACCAATTATGCAACTGCTGTACAACATCTGCTGAAACCTTAACATACCTGAACACAGACACACTAACATGGCCCTATGTGAAACAGTTGTCATTATACAACTGAACAGCTGCTGATGTAACAGGGTTTGTATGAACTAATCCCATTTCAGAGGGTTGAAAAGTTCGTACACCAGAAGGTTTTACAGAGTACTGATTATTAGCACAGTATGATACACAGTAACACCAAACTAAGTATGTCTGGTAAGCACACTGTAAAACCCCTAACATTATATGCATAGCTATGCAGCCTTGAGCTGGTCAAACAACCTGGCCAGACTGATACATATGCAGAAGTATTAGGCACAGACAAACCCTGCACAAGTAGCAATGTTCAGAAATATAACAGCAGTACTCACATTTAGACCAACACCTCTAGGCATTACACACAATATATTACTGTTCGTTTCAATACAGCTGTTGCAATAGATTCCAAACAAAACCTCCACGCTGTCTTCCTCACAAGTAAGGCAAAGGGACAATGCCCAAGTGGAATACTCAGTTATACTCCACTGTAGCCATGGTATTGGCTAAGGCAGTAGCAGTGCAGCGGATGTACATGTAATTAGCTACTTAGGAACACCAATTGGCCATCAAGATAGCACGTTACTGATCTGTAACTATAAAAGGTTGCCTTGTCACACATTCAGACCATCTGTATCTACCTGTAAGACAGTACAAAACATTGAAAGACGAACCGAAAATGAGTAGTACACTAGTTAATAACACCTCCGATTACTAAGACGGTATGTATAACATGTAGTATGTCTGTGTATGTAGTATCTGTACTGTAAAAATTACAATGTAATCAATGCATATAGTGGAAATAGCTATCTTGTAGTGATGTATTGTTGAGTAGTAGTAATGCTTGTAGTATTCTATGTGTGTACTGCTGTAGGTCACACGACACACTCCACATACACCACAAGGGATGCTATGGGCTTGGAACCCACCATTTCGCTTTCAGCCACTGTCAGTGTCAGGATTGGTCCAACAAATATGTGCTATAACAGGGGATAGTATATGCTGATATATTGTAACAGCCGACATATGTATGGGTGTATAAGTAAGATGAACATGGTAAAGGTGGGCTTACTGTGCAAATATAGTGTGCATTGTGGGATATTGTGGTAATAACTGTATAATATACAGTATTCTAGGCAGATCTGTATTCTATTCTACAGAGCAGTTCTGTTATGTTATGCAAACAGTAGTTATATCTATTGGCAATTACAATACTCATTGACAGGATACATAGCATTAGTATTCATCTGACAGGTTAGCAGCATGATAGCACAGATAATTGAAAGAGCCAGGTAACTATCCATTCACATAGCACATGTACTATCCACCTCTCTACTATCATTTGCAAGCAATAACAGCTGTGCATGTGCACATGTTGTGCAAATGTGTAATGACCCTTGTTACAGGGCTGGGCCAAATGGCTATGTGCACACCTACATAGAGTGGATATTGAGAGTACAGACACACTGGTAGAACTACCAGGTTTGTGTAGCCCAACCTAACAGCCACCTGCACATACTGTATGTAAGGTAGTGCACAGCACTGGTAACGAAACAGGTTGCACATAATCTTTAACTCCAGTGTTAACATCTGCAGTAGGGGTGTAAGATGTAGGAGACAGCTGCCCATGTGTAATAGCCGCATCATAGGTGATGGCTCACACTGTCTGATTATATCCTGATCATGTTGATAGTGGCATCAGAGCCTATTGATACATGACTCTGTTTGGGGAGTGGGTGTCTGTGCCCAACAGAGCTCATGATCCTGGTGGATATGTGAGTATATACCCAGAGAAGGAAATAGACCTATAGACACATGCATCATCTGTAATCAACTAACAGGATGTGATGTGCTCCTCAGAGGAGGTTTGCTGCTAAGGGTAGCTACAATCTTTCCACAATAGCCAGTGTTGTCACGTCTATAACACAAATATTTACATGTGAGCATCACTGTCTAAAGCATTTTCATAGGCAATACGTAAACTAAATACAGTACTTGGACGTGTGATGCAGTAGCCTGGACAGCATGGAAACACATGTAGGAACTGTCAGGTCTTGTAGGCTATGCAGGTTTGTCCCAAGGCCTGGGTAGCATTCTGCCATTGGCCAGAATGATACTGCAGTACAGGGAAAAAAGGATTGTATTCCACAATTGTCTAGTGTAGTGGTGTATGTCGCAGGGTATCCAGTATCTGTTGTCGTGGGATAACATGGTTGACAGACCATGATGCTTTGCCAGACAGGGCCTGCATCTGTCACCCCTGGGAATCTGGATACAGCCTAGGGCTCATATTTCCCCTATGGTGCCCTCATCATGCACGGTTCAGGTGAGGGTCCACTGCTGTTACAGGGACAGCCAAGCAATACACTGCAGGTCTCGCTACACAATGATACATGTCAGAAACACTATACAGACACACATATGTCAATCCCTAACATGGAGAACATATCTGTGCAGTGGCTGAGACATGTTTCAACAATCCAGAGAACACACCTGCATGACCATGTTATAACACATACCTCACCTTTTGCCCATTATCCTTTATTGGAACACACGGGCCGTAGGTGTGTCCATATTCCTGAAGGATATGTACACCCCTCACGCTAATTGCACTTGCATAACATCAGATGCATTATGCTGAGCAACTACCTTTGTGCCACAGTGGAATTCAAAATGCACCTTGAGACAGATCACCCACCAGGCCATGGACTTCCCAACTGCCATAATGTGCTGTAATGGGGAAGATTAGGTCAGAGACTGAACCATAATATTGGCTACTCTCAACTATTCCATTATGAACTGTGAAGACTCCTCATGTACCAACACCTGCGCTCAATGCATGTTGGAATCCATTGACCCCACTGGCCTGGATCACAGTAGTCACACAAACAGGGCTAACAGTATGCTACACATAGTTAGTCTCCAATGCCAATGTTATGTTCCCTAAGAGCAGAGTGGTGAGTGCCATGGCACCCATGCAGATGGACAATGCATGTGCAAATGCTGAATCCTACATAAATGAACCTTAAGCAGTCACATATGTGCAGTGATTGTGCCATTGAAACAGAACCAGGAGTCAACCCAACACAAACAAGTAGGCAAACTGGTGGTTTCATGCTTTAAACTGTACCACAGAAGGTAGTAACTGTTGCAAGAGTGAACACACATGAGTGTAGGTGATCCCTGGTCAGCCTCAGTAAGATGCAGATACACCATATGAAACCACACAAAGCTACCATGAAACCAATCAGCCACATATTATGAGGCCAACCACAGAGCATTGTATAGCGTGTCATTAATCATAATGGCAATGACAAGACCTGCCGTGCTGCACAGCACTATGGCATGGGAAGTACTGCACCTACAGAAATAGCACCTGCTCATCCAGATAGGGTTTCGGAGAACCTAAACCCACTCCCACCCCCTCCCACCCCCAACAGGTACACTTAGTAATATATCCATGTACACTACAGGGTCCCTGTACTAATGACTATGCAGGTAGAAGCTGCACTCTCTAATGCCATACATACAGCTTTTATGGGACCTGTCAGCATCCCAGGGTGTATCCTACACAAATGTAAGAACATTCAGATTTCCACATACACATCATGTTCAAGCATAGCTCCATGTCAGGGTGTGTACACACTGAATGGTGCACAGCAACAGTTATCACATACCACAAAGGGGGAGACATCATTGATAATGGGACATAGTGCACAACTACCCTGATGAGTCTGGTCTGTACGACCATGAACCATGGTCAATGTTATTGATGCACTCGGTATAGATGTAGATGACAGTAGGGTTGGATTCACATTGCATATCATGATCTTGCCAGATCATAGGACACCATCACCCATACTGTGTTCCAGCTACACTCAGTAAACTAGGTGTATATTCCTATGTCACAGGAGTGGTTGGCAACTGGACTGCTGGCAAAACCCACACTACAGAAGGTGTCTGACGAATACACGCACATCAAACCAGTGCCAGCCACAGTAATACAGGGGTCATTCATGGTACTTCCCCTCTTTGGTATCTATACCACATAGACTAACACAGAAGGCATCAGCCTATTGATGTCTGCAAATGACTATGAACTAGGATCAATAGTCAACTCATTGTGTGCTGCATTCAACATACAGAAGGGACTTAGTGTGCCAGATGTGTGGTGTGTGATGTATGGCCACATTTTGACAGCTACATATCGCATTGTCATCCACTATGTTACAAACCCTGTACCTATTAACTACCACCTAGGCAGCGGTCAACATAATGGCAGCTGTGTGTATGGGATGCAGCTGGACAGTACATCCCTTTGATAGTTACATCACCACAAAAGACAGGTAGTCATATGTGGCACCACTAATCATGACAGGTTGCCATCCAGGAATATAGAGGTAACTGCTCAGCCATACTCAACACCCATATGACCCATAATAGACCACATATTTCCTTTAAGGGTTATTGCCCATGTGTAGATGGCCTACACCGCCCTTCACAATCGCTAGCTGCACTGTGTAGCATGCAGCCTACCCTGAATAAAGCCATGTCCAATCCAGAGGTGTTGGACATGCTACACTTAACACATCCTGATCCCAAATAAACACATACATCATGGACATCCTCCTTTCTAGTACAAGGATCATAACATGCCTGACAGATCCCTGTTCCATACACTTAACATACTCTAGCCATACTATGTATCCCTGTCCAGCGAAGCTGCACATCGCTCCTCTCTGTGACATGGTGTGATGACCGCATGTCAAATATATCAGTAACCATGTGTATCAGTTCTGTGGCACTGCTTGAACTGGCCATTGAAAATTACCTGTCTGTTGCCTACAGCTAGGTAACCTGTCTGCCTAGGCTCATAAATGGCCCAGGGCATATAGCCTACCACATCACTATGACCATACATGCCATAGTTGATATCCAACCCTGCAAATACCATCAGGCTAGCTATTGTCCCATGTGTTACACATGTGCAACACAGGCAATACATGGCAAGATGCTACACAGCTGTACAGTGCCATGTAGATGTATATGGCAAAAACACATACATGCTTGCAAGTCTGCAGGGTCACAGGTCATGTCCCTAATGACTATGTATGACTATATATGTGGCATATACACAGCATTAAGGTCAATTGCATTAATGTGAACACATCCAGGCATGTGCTGATAGGTAAAGACACCACTACAGGCAAACAGACATGCCCACGTCAAGACAACATCCAGATGGTGTATGAGCAATTTCATCACATGACACACACATATATGGTGATAACATCACATCACCAGTAAGTGTCAAATGTGTGTGACTTATACATGTCAGTGGTGTTAGTGTCATGTAGATTTGCAAAGACGTATTTGTAATCTTAATAAATGTGATACACATGTATGTTCAGCTGTACTTCTCTGTGAGTTACTGTGAACTGTCTCCATTGTTAGGTCTTCCAGGTATGCCATGTAGCTGACTGCTGCCATACAGCCGCTTGGAGGATGAGGTCTTCATCCCATGCCTCCTCGACAACTAAACGATGCTCTTCAGCCATGTGCCACAGGATGCACAGCAGTGGGATGCCCTGTGGGAGGGACTCTGCAGGAGGTTAAATGATGTTGGTGGTCAAAATCCACCTATCAACAGGTGCGCCGACACTGCACTGACCAGATAAGATGGGCAAAATAGCATGCTAATACATTCGCCAAGGAACAAGGTGCAACAGGTGGGGGGTCACTCACCCAGCCCCCACTCACACTTAACGAGGAGCTATTGGCCAACCTGGGGACACCTGCAGACCTTCATCCACAAGCGTTAGCTGGTATTGTGGAGGAGGGTGTCTCTCAACCACCGAGCCTGGAGTTGCCTGGTAAGTCACTACTGCACATAAAACACAACCATATATCACATAGTTACATGTGTTACTGTACAACATGTAATGTAACATCATATGCAAGGCATGTATGCACACATGCCACATACTATAGTCTGCTATTCTATGTATGCATAGATGTGCATACTCTATAGTATAGTGTATTGTACTGGCTTATGTGCTAACATAGACACAGGTGTGGATAATGATCTTACTGCTGTGACACCCCTGTTTAGGTACCACTGGTGTTTTTCAGTGACAGCAGCCTCTGTCAGGTGAGATTGTTATTATTTACCAGGCTTGATAATGTACAGAACATATTAATTGCATGCTATCTGCCATAACACACATACACATATTGTATGGTGGTCCTGGTAATGGACACTGGTCAGACCTGCAATGCATCACACTGTTTACCTATGTGAAACAATTGAAGACTATAAGAAACACCCACACTAAACCTTCCAAACTGTCATTGCCAGATGTGTGGACAATGGTTAATACAATGGTGGAGGTGTGTTCCACTGTAGGGACAGGTACTACATATCAGCATTACACATGTTGGGAATATGAACAGTACTGTACAGAGAGCATATGTGTGCACACACACTGAATGTGTTGGAGCTGGAGTATGCCCGGCCTACAGGATACACCCTTGTGGAGTATACCCTTGCTATGAATGTCACACAATATCATGTGCTATCAGACATGTCCATGACATGTAGTGGGCTGACTGCAACACTGCTCAACTATCCTGCAAAACATGTCTCACATTCCATACATACCACACTTTGTCTGCATAACCCTGTCCTCAGTGGAGCATGTGACATCTATGGGTGTATGTCATATGGGATAACACTGACATGTGAAATAAGATGGCCATCACAACCATTGGACTGCTCATGTGTACACATGGCCAAGGAGGATGGCCAGAGACATGAAGCAAAACACAAAGTAGAAGTGATGTACATGTGTGTACACCCTGTTGTACATTGGCTCGACACAATACAACTATGGCCTTTGTGTAATGGTGATATTGCAGATGTGAAACACTAAACATCATACAGGCCTGTGCACAGCATGTGTAGGCATAGCATGAAACCACCACATAACATGTCCTGAACATCTGAAGTGTGTCACGACATGGAAGCATTCACCTATACATTATCCAAATACATACATGTGTTGCACAACATACATATACATCCACATCAAGCCACAGATACAGTAGATTCACCTTGCTGGTGTGAGACATCACTGTCATGCCTGCTCCTCATGTGTGTGAGGCACACAGATGGCATGTGGGACATAGAGAACTTGTAAGTTAGCCATGTGTGGGCATAGTTGGCAGGTATCAGTAATATGGTTGCAGATGTGCAGGGTTGTCATCCATATACCCTTCTGTGACCTGTGACACACATTCCACATTAGGATTTATTGTGTATACACCTCGGTGACGTGGGTCATATTCCACATTAGATATGTATTGTATGTGAACATAGTCATGGCTATGAACCATGTCAGTAGCTCACACTGTATAGCAATTGTGAAGCCACATGATGCCCTGCAATGCCTATGCACATCAGCTCAATGTGCAGTATGTCCCTGCATATTTGTAGGGTGGACAGACAACAATGCATCAGCTGAAGGCCCATGTTAGTATAACACGTCCCTGCATTGGGACGCCATTACTGTATTGTAGATTGGAAAGGAAACCATTGTGTTACACATGTATGCATGTCATTCAACACGTCAGCAGAAGACATGTCATACTACATGTGATTGGCAAAGTCATACGCCACACAGCAGGCCGGTGTACTGTAAACCTGTGCTGGTCTGTGGCACCATTGCAAAGTAGGGACAGCCATGTCAAACATGTGTGTACAGCCACATGCACAATGCCTACACTCAGCTCAGGGGTAGGAGGAATAATGTTGAACAGACATGCACTGCTTTGGGGGAGATATGGAAGCTAGGGCTCAGGCAAACATAGTATGCAGTCAACATACCCTGCTGCTCATGTCCTCACACATAGGGTCAGTGGCCAACACAAAGCATCAGTGGCAGATGTACAACAGTCAGCGATGGTCTGTTAACATGTGGTGTATGTTGCACACACCATGGCAGTGCAGTGCAATGGTGCAAAGTGCATGCATTGTGTTGCAGGTATGGGGCATAGGCTACTAACTCAAATGGTGCAATGCAGGTATGTATGCTAACCACCACTATAATTATGTAAGGTGCATGCTGTCTGCTATACCACATATATGCTGTTGTGTGCAACTCAGGGATGTATGATGACTACCACTATAATTGCCTAAGCTGAAACTATAATTGTCTAAGCTGAATGCCATCTGCCATATCACCTGCATCTAGCGTGTGTGTCTGTGTGTGTGTGTCTGTGTGTGTGTGTGTGTGTGTGTGTGTGTGTGTGTGTGTGTCTGTGTGTGTGTGTGTGTGTGTGTGTGTGTGTGTGTGTGTGTGTGTGTGTGTGTCTGTGTGAGTGTGTCTGTGTGAGTGTCTGTGTGCCTGTGCATGTGTGTCTGTGCTTGTGTGTCTCTGTGTGTCTCCATCTTTGTGTATGTCTGTGTGTCTGTGTGTGCCTCTGTCTGTGTGTGTCTCTGTCTGTGTGTGTCTCTGTCTGTGTGTGTCTGGTAATGTACAGTTCTTGTCTTCCCCTCACAAGTGTTGATGTAGGTGTGTTGCCCTTCTGTGGTCCACTTGATGTTAGTGTCACCACAGACTCTAGCAGTGATGATGCTAGTATGATTGAGGCACAGGCAGGGTTGTCAGGGGCTGAATCTGTGCCATTGGTTGCCATTCCACCTGTCTCTCCCCTCATCCTCGCACACAGTTCCCCTGCCTGCATGTACCCCATCACCATTGGCCATAGAGGAAGGACAGTTGGTGGGTTTTAGCATGGAACAGGGAAGTGTGGTGACTATGGAAGGTGTGCCTGCACACCATAGTCCCAGTCAACAGACTGGTGATGTCCCACACAGGCATGTGCCCAGCACTGCTCATAGGAGGACCACTAGCCAACATGCCCCTGCGGGACCAAGCACATCAGCTGGAGTCACTAGGCGCATGTTTCAGGCTGTAATGGCAGTACAGGCATGTGCTGAATGGCACAACAGAGATGGTCTGATGCTTCAGAGGGCTTCTGTCCATTCATTAACTGACAGCATCAAGGCACTTGCAAATGCTCACCATCATCTTGCAGATGTTTTGGATAGATGATTGGGTGACATGGTGGGAGTCCTTGACCATGGCATGTCAATCCTCGAGCGTGGAATGTCTGTTCTGGAACATCTGGTGGGAGTGAGGCATCAGGCACATGGATGTAGGCCAGCTACATCACCCATTGAAGGTCTACATGAACATGCTACTGCACATGCCTGCTCCCATAGTGGTGGTAGCAGCAGCAGTGCTGCTGGTGCTGTGCAGTCCACACCAGGACACAGCAGGCCACATGCACATGGTTCTGGATGGTCCCAACAGGGACACGATTCCAGTGGATATTTGTCATCAGATGGTACCCAATCTAGACCTCTGCCTGGTAGTGCCCATGCAACCCCTGGCAGGGGCAGGTCACGTAGCCATGGCCGGACACCGTGAACTGTGACACCTGCCTTGTACAGTCTGCAGCTGTCAATATTATCCCTGTGTAGGCCAGCCTCATGTCAGACCTGTGTGCATGCATACACACACACACTGGAAACAAATGTAGGGCACCTCAATACACACAAGCATAACATCCACACATGCCCAATGATATCACAGGCCCTAACACACACACACAATGTCATCCAATGGCACAGCCTAGGCCTCTGGCAAACATTATCACCCTGTTTATATGATGATGCCTGTGCCACATCCCTGTCATCCACACCATCGGTGCAGGGACATGTTCATATGGTCTGATGCACAGGGTGAACATACTACATAGACAATTGTAGATTAATATTGCTGAGTAGTGTTGACAGGCAGCAGACATAACATGTATTGCAGTTTTAGAATGCATTTTGTACGTTTGACAGCATGTGTCATGTGTAACAACACTAACACCATGTTGATCCTGATGTTCTGCCTTCCTCTTTCAGGTGTAGTTGCATGTGCCGGGGGATGTTGGTGTATGCGGGAGTCCCATATGTACATGTTGGCTACCCACAGGTCAGTATGACAATACCTGCATGCACTTTGTAGCTTCCACATCACAGTTATATTCTTCCATGTTTCAATTATGTTTACTGCTCTAATGATCCGAGAGCATGATAGCTGTGTAGTAAGCTACTGTGTTCAGAGCCATCACATCCTTTGTGGGTGACATCACAGGTATAGTTACCTGAAGCACGGAGTGGGTAAAAGTGTGGTATGCTGGATGACAAGGGCAAAGGCCAGTGTAATTAGTGGCATCTCATTGGGAAGCAGTAATACCCACTGCCATGACAGCATGCAAACACAGACACACCCACACACTCAGGGATTCCAGACACAGTAACATACACTCTGACACACACACACACACACACACACACACACACACACACACACACACACACACACACAGTTGCCAGTGTTCGGATGAGAATCCCTGCCTATGTGCATATCATCATTATAGTATTACGCAATTACAAGACGCACCACAGAGATTACACATGTACAGGTAGCTGGAATGGCCTAAGATCGGGGACATCGACAGGGATACTACAGTGCAGTGAGTGTATGTGTGGAGGGGGGAGGGTCCATCTGTAGGCTATGTAACAACAGGTCACACCTCAGGGTGTACATGTTAACAGGCAGTTAGTATGCCTGTCTATGACTGATGTTATCAACAGGGATGCTAGACTGCTTTGAGTGGATGGGGGAGGGGGCATTAACATTCCACTATGGTAAAATACAGCCTTACTCCAGGAACCGGACAGCCATACACACACACACACACACACACACACACACACACACACACACACACACACACACACACACACACACACACACACACACACACACACACACACACACACCGGCATTCACAAAGATATACACCTATGTCACACACATACAGACACTTTACATATGTGAGGTTTAACTACGTGCCTATGGCTTTCTTTCTACACTTCACTCTGTACTGGTGTCACCAACAGTGTTCAGGAGAGTGATAACATGTGGGATGTATTCCCAACCATACGTGACATATATGGACACACACCCACACTTGCCAGTACTGTGAATCAAATACATGGCTATCTCATGATAGGTACTACAGCAGTACAACACATCCGGTACAATGCTTACTGACTCTTTCCTTTGACAACTGTGCTGATATATGCACAATATATGTACAGGGGTGGTATTACTGTTACAGGTGTCATGGGGTTTGCCTTTGATGTCACCCTTACAGCATTCTACATTGTCTGTCTTCCACTTCAATTAACAAAACATGACCTTAGCAGGTACACAGGTTATTGTAGGACTGGTTGTAACACACCAGTGAGCTGTCCTCAGTAATCATTCATCTGCAAAGAAGCCCCATCACTTAGTAGTCAGGTCCAAACATCCACCCATACCTCATGTACAGATTACTGTACTAAGAGCATATACATATACAGTTGGCAATGTTGAGGCTGTATTGCAACAGCATGATGTACTAAGACAACAATCACCTTCAGATATCAGACACTGCACACACATGGAATCTACACAAACAGCAATACATGTATACATTTGTGGTCAACATCAGTACGTGCACTAGCAGGTCAAGAGGATACATTCCACACCTGCCCCACGCCATGTGTGAAACATAGCCGAGCATTACACCATAATGGATGTTGTATTCATTTACTGGTAGGACACCATCACTTTCACTGAGTAGCCAAGTGTTCATATATTACAGCAGCACATATCAGCATGACACACACAGCATTATTCCATGTCATGCTCCTAAAAACTGTTACTTAACAGTGCCATGGTGAAGTCAGGGCACTGTAATGGTCAACAGTGAGCACATGATATTTGCCACACATACCTCATGTGTACTGGAAGAGTGCCAGCAATGTGCTTTGTTGAGCTAGGCAATACACTCATTCAAGCATGTGCAAGGTCTGTGGCTTGTAAACATCTCACCCCAGCATGTACTGGCTATTGTGGTACTAAGGCTAATGTCCAGACAGCACACAGCATGCATGGCTTGCAATTGTTGACATGGGGTATATGTACGAGCTGTGGCCACACATGGCTGTACATGTCATGAACATATCACCTGTGACTACTCAGGAACATACAGTGCAGAGCTGGATTTCCTTGCGTCTGTCAATACAGGCCTTGTGTAGGTCCTATGGTCCTGTTATTTGGGTATGTTTGTAGGCATTGCACTGGGTGGACATGTCTAAAGACATACATGCCACATGGGGTGTTGTATGATATGATAGGTGTCATGGGTGACCAGTAGAGAGGGGATATTACCTCTATCAACATAGATATTGAACTTTATGTACTGTTAGCATGCTATCTGCCATGTGCATGTGTGTAATGACTGTAGCCACCTGTATGTAGAAAGGTAAAGGAAAGCTATGGTAATATAATATATGTTGTATAAGTGTGGGATGTACATATCCAGGGCAGGTACAGTTAGGTCATATCCAACCATGAGGGTGTTGTTTCATGGTGTACAGCAACAGTCGACCGTGTTAATGCTGACAACATCTGAGGGACCCTGGTATGTGTACAACTGAGCAGGTTATAAACAGTGGTTTTATTGCATTGCATAACACATTATGCAGCTGTGTCTGTATAGGGGTACATTGCACAGTTGATGTAGGCCTAGGTACAGTCCACCAATTGAGAGTCATCTGGTGATCTACCATACTATATCATACCACATATGGATGTGTGTTGGTAGTCTGGGAACAAGGTGGTGGATGTATACAAGGATACAACCTAGAATGCAGCATTTGCCACTGTCACCTGTACCTGACTCATTTGTGATGCATTATGTCAGAGTAGTGGTCTTTACATGTGAGTAGCCTTTATGAATGTGTACACCACCACCTGGTATGGTCCATACCACTGTTATGGCCCACATGTCTGGATTTGAGTTATATGGTGGTAGTGCAATTGTGCACTACAGAGCCTTCAGCCAGGTGTTCCCCACTGCACAGATGTCAGTATTCCCCATTGTAGGTTCTACATTGAGCAAATGTATTACTAAAGCCACACATCTAGCACAGGTTAGCATAGGCATCCAATACAATTGTCATATAGGTGTCAAGAGTGTTACTTCTGTGTGTAGGACATTTGCTTTGGAATGCGAAAATAGGGGTAAATGCAACCTAGGTATAATCCACACACAGGTGTAACATGGATGCATTTGCTCTGTGTTGAAGACTCGTCGTTTGGTCATGACAACCCGGAATGACAGATACTGGACAACCTCATAATAACAGTAGGATATTGGCTCATTGTTTTGGTCTAGCAGTTGCCACCCATACCATGACATCACTGCGCATGGCATTAATGTGCTTGGTAGCAAATGCCCCATGTAAGGTGACGGACAGTGGCAGAACTTGTGTATATGACCAATGTGAGATATAGTTAGGGTAGCAGTCCTGCTAATAATGACAACTACTACCACAGCCGGGAGAGGTCATCTTGTCACCTGCACCTCAGTACCATTACACAAGGTGGCTCACACATTATGCTTGCACATGCCACTGTTGCACGTATAATGCCACTGTCCACAACCTGCTATCAATGTATGCCTTTCAGGGCAGCAAGGTGTGTGACACATGCTGTAGGTAGCATCCGCCTGTGTGACACGGGTAACCTATTGTCTGTCACGTTCACACATGCATGACTGTGTATTTTTCTGTCTTTTGGCTTTTCCCGGTTAGGGGTCGCCACGGCGGAACTCCGGTCCACTAATGATTGGCAGTTGATTTTTACGTACCAGCTTGCCAGGCCTGACGCACAACCTTCAACGAAGGTACGCCCATTCATGCATGTCTCTACGCAGAAGACGCTCTAGCTGAGAATTGAACCGGGCAGAGTCTTACTGGGAGGCGACAATGCTACCGCAGCACCACCACCACCTGTAACATATATATGTCAGTACTTCATGTACATGTATGCATGTGTATCACACAGCACAGACACATATATATCATTTACAGGCCATATATATAGGTATCAGGTAGTAAACCAGTATGATGTGCATATATACTGACAGGTAAAATGCACCTAACTGTAAACCTGTGTGTTATCAATAGGAGTCCATTACAACATGTTCTGTACATGTAAGTGTCTGAGCATGCACACTGTGGCCTTCAGTGATTAGAATCAGTGCATCCAACTAAACCTTTGTTACTAAGTGTATGAGCATGCCCAGTATAACCTTGTATAGTTGTTGTCATAGTGCATCCCAAACGGCCCTATGCTACTAAGTGTATGGGCATGCCCACTGTAACCCTGTATAGTGATAGTAGTTGTCCACTCCGCAGATGGCCATACTCCAGTTCAGGTTCCTGTTGTGCTACAACTATACCTCTCAGACCTACCTGAGGATGGTGTGTCTTGTTTGTGCATACAGGTTGTAATGGACACCTGCTTTAAACACACAGGTCTACAGCTATGTACTTCGTGACTGTCAGTCTCCCTGTTGTTGTCAATTGTAGAAGGGCAGTCTGGCTGTCTTGGGATGTGTAATCTCTGTGGTGCATCTCGTAACTGCATAGTACTGTAAAAGTGATCCTTAGATAGGCAGGAGTTCTGATCCCGCCACTGGCAACTGTGTGCATGTGTTTGTGTGTGTGACAGCAAATGGCTGAGTGTGTTTGTGTGTGTCTCAGCAAATGCCTGAGTGTGGTTGTGGGTGTGTATTTGTGTCTGCATCCTGTCATGGCAGAGGGTTTTGCTGCACTCTAAAGAGATACCTCCTTTTGCACTGGCCTTTATCCTTGTCTACCACTATACCTCTCTCTTCCCCTCTACCCACTGCAAGTAATCAGTCCTGTGATGTCACCAAGCTCAGACGTGGAATCAGTAAGTGTAATTGTATGTGTTCTGTGGCACATACCTCAACTGCATACCACTGTACTAGTTACCTTTACATAGGCAAGACGTGTATGCACAATACTGGCAAGTGTGTGCGTGTATGTGTGTGTGACTACCCTGTAGCCAGGCATACACATGTGTAATGTCTTTTAGCATGCCATGGTAGCCATCTGTGGTGACCGGTGTCTACAAAGTATTACATAGTTAGGAATGGTAAAGAATACACAGTCAAGCACGACTACAGTTGGGTATGTTATTTCCCTGTGCCACTGTTGAGCAGTGACACAGAAGTGGTTACTGGGGTGTAGGTCCATACCCATCATTCCCCCACCCTAACTCCACAATCCCCAAGGTAGATTACATTAGCCATCATTCCCCACCACAAACTCCGCATACACAACAACCATCCCTTCTCTGATGAACTGCTTATGATTTAAATGTTATAACACAAGAGATGCCTCTGTTTTGTGTACACGTCAGTTCCTTTGGAACCCTTCTGTGAAACAAAGGGTGTTCAGATGTGTGTGTGTGTGTGTGTGTGTGTGTGTGTGTGTGTGTGTGTGTGTGTGTGTGTATATATATATATATATATATATATATATATATATATATATATATATATATAGAGCTATGGCTGTGTCTGTGTATATGCATATATATATATGTGTGTGTGTGTGTACACATCCCGTAGGTGCATATATATATATATATATATATATATATATATATATATATATATATATGTAGGTATGACAGTTGTACAGATGTAGACTTGTCTTTGTTGTTTCACAGAGTACAGTACATTCAAGGGTACTGTACATATGTACACAAAGGGACTGTCCCATTTGTTTTTAGTGCTGTGAAATACCTGTAGTAGGATGTGCATTATAGACTCCATCCAATATGTATATAACCTAGTTGGCTTAGTGGTACGTCCAGTGACCTCAGTGTGCATGGCCCAGGGTCTGAGACCTGCAAGCCTTGTTGATACTGTCAGTTAGGACCACATAAGACACTTTTAAGCAGGTGTAATTGTGTTTTCGTGACAGTAAGCAGTGGGTACATGCAGGTAGCAGACATGTACAACCCGTGGTACACGTGGAATGCTCTTCTTTGGCAATCCTGCTGATGTCACCCACCTACGTATACACCTCTGGGACTGCCGTAACCCAGTATTCTCTGTAGCACGTGCTGTAACTGCGTATTGCTGTAGTGTGATAAACTACTGCTGAAAATGGGTAGTTGTAGGAAGGAACCTAAGACAGTACTCACTTGCGCTATCTTCTCTTACAACAATAAAGAGGGAACGCAGTGTGTACAACAGCAGACTTGAAGTTTAATGATAAACGGCTCACAATTACACACTCCACATAAACACAATGACCTTCACTCGATAGAACATAAAAAGTTGTTGTGCATTTAAAGTTAGTTTAGCGCTTTCACCTACTCATATAGGCTTCTTCAGAACTAACTGTTTTTTAAAAAAAAACATTTAAATAACCTTAATGGCACGAAAACCCTTGCCATTAATTAAAGTCATATTCACTTATTTCCAAACTATACTTTCTTTTCGTTTTTTTTAAAAAACTTTCAATACAAACACTTATTAGGCTGTAAAATTAGAATTTCTAAATCATATAAATAACAATATTAGGAATAGGTGTACATACTTCTTGTTGTCATAAAAATTGTATCTCAATATTCCATAAACCAAAATAGGTCTCTAAATGTGTATTTATTTGTATGTTATCGACTTGATATGTATATGTAAATGACTAATAATTAAAAAAATTAAAAATTTTTTTTAAAATATTGTTGGAATAACAATATTTAATGATGTAATATACTCATTTGATAAATGGATGTGTTGTTCTAGATGAATGGAAATGTTAAAAGTTTTAAAAAATGTATTGTTATAAAATTGTTGAAAAAATTGTTAAAAAATATATATAATTAATAAATTCTGTTGTCCTAATAATGAATTATAATATCTAATAATATATAAAATAGTAATATATGCAAAATATGTGTTAAATATATATGTTTACTACAAAAATATAATACAAATAATGTATACATTAAATATATTAATAAATTAATAAATTAATAAATTATGTACGCATGTTATTGTATTACTCAATGTGTGGCTGTCAGGTGACATGTTATACAATAAAAAACTTTAGTATTAGATAAAGTGTCACATTGGTCCATGTTATTGTACTAATCAAGATTTTATGTTCTTAGTAATGGTTTGACGGCTATGGATTCATTTAGACCAGGTTCAGTGGCAGCGTCAGTGAATAATTGCCACCAAACTTCCTTAAAACTTAGCAACTCCTTCCGATTGTCACCTCCCAAACCTGGTTTAATATGTTCCAAAATACCAAAAGAGAAAATATGATCCACTCCCTCTTTCTCTACATGCCTATATAGTGCATTGTTCTTGTCCTTTTTTCTAATACAGTAGGTGTGGTCATAGATTCTCTTTTTAAATGCCCTCTCTGTTTTTCCCACATAATATGCTGAGCATGTCAAGCATTTTGCCAGGTAGATCACAAATGATGTGTTGCAATTACCCCTTACATATTTAATGACTGTCCTGTTAATATTGTTTAAAACAGTTCCGGGTGTTCTTGTTATATTCCGACATTGATTACAGTTTTCACATCTTTTTGTAGTTGGCATACTATCTATATCACCTCTTACAAAATTAGTCACTTTACCATATTCAAGAATTTTCTTTAAATTATCTGCCATCTTATATACTATAAGGGGTTTATTACCCAATATCTTGGAAATCTGTGGGTCAATTTGGAAAATTTTCCAATGCTTCTCCAAAATTTCTTTGATTTTACTAACAAATGGTGTGTATGGGAGGATACATGCTTTCTGATATCTCTTGATACAAATTTCTTCTTTTTCCTTGTCTCCTATATCAATCACCCCTAATAGAGGTAAATAATTAGTTCCCCATCTTGTTGTGACATATTGTGCTACTTCTGTCAACATTTTACTATTGTACTTTCTCTCCTTAAACATTTCTGTAATGAATTCTACTTCCTTTTCCATCTCTTCTTTTCTAGACGTCATTCTAACTGCCCTAATACATTGACCTTTAAAAATATTGCGCAACAATTTTCTTGGATGGTGACTATTATATTGTAAATAGTCATTTGAAAAGGTGTTTTTCCTGTGTATGTTAGATTTAAACCCTTTTTCATCATGTGATACAAATGTATCCAAGTATGCTATCCCATTGTTGCTAACTGAGTAAGTGAATTTAAGAAATTCACTACTCTTGTTAATGTAGGTGATGAATTCATTTAACTCGTCAATGTCACCTTTCCACAAAATGTATATGTCATCTAAAAATCTTGTGTAATGGACAACATGGGCAAAATGACTACTATTGAATAAACTTTTTTCCTCCCAATTCAACATCACTAAATTCGCAAAAATTGGGGCACTAGCTGAACCCATAGCCACACCCCTACATTGCTTAAAATATTCACCCTCAAATAGTATATAGTTGTGTTCCAATACTAATGTCATGCATTCCATAATAAGACAAATTTTGTCCCATTCAAAACTTGTATGCTTCCTCATGCTTTCACAAAACATGTCCAAACCTTCCCTACTGGGAATACATGAAAATAAATCAATGACATCTATTGTCACATATATAAGGTTATCAGTGTCAAGGTGGGTGGGAAATTTTCTAAGAAAGTCCCAAGAGTCTTTGACCAAATGGGGGATATGTAAGTAAATGTCTTTTAACCAAACATCTATCGCTTTTCCCAAGGGAAATGTCTTTGCCTTACTTCCTGACACAATTGGCCTAAAAGGGGGGTCCTCACTGTTTTTGTGAATCTTTGGAATCCCCACTAAAACAGCCATTTTCGGATGTTGTACTTTCAAAAAATTGTAAATATCATTGTTTATTCTATTATCAATCCAAAACTCCTGCAAATATGAATTGATCCTCTGATAAGCTATATTGATCTCATTTAGAGAGACTATCTCATAATTGCCAGTTTCTGTAAGGAGTGCATTCAATTTTGCGTTGTATTCCATTCTATCGTAAATGACAATCCCCCCTCCCTTGTCGGGTTTCATAATATGGATGTTATGATTATTTCTAAGATTCCTTAATTCTTCTCTCTCCCCCTTCATTAAATTGTCTTGAAATTGGACATTCCTGACTTTATTTGTGAACCCGTATAAGTCTCTATGTACCTGTTTCTTGAAACAATCCACCAAGGGGTGCATTAAAGGTACAAATGTACTTTTGTTTTTTAACAATGTGTCACCTTTAGTCAGTTCTGCTGGATTCGTTTCTTTCTTATTCTGAAACATGATGGACAAATTCAATTTGCGTGTGTACAACTTCGTTTCGACTAAATGATCAACCAAATTGTATTTTGGGGTTGGAATGAATTTCATTCCTTTAGATAGAAGTCTAAAGTGTGTGTCCTCCATCTGAAAATTTGTGTAGTTGTATATTTTGAAATTATCAAAATTGTATACTACTCCTTCTTTCTGTATGCGTTTGTCTTCAGCACATAAATTACTTTCCCTATTTTCTACCAATCTGACCATTTCTCTTCTTGGTATCTTCTTTGTCGTTGGTTGTAACCTCTGTTGTAATTCCCTTTCTTTGTCCATGTTTTCTCTTTCCAATACTGGGGGTTCCAATTTCTCTGAAAAGTTTGATTGTACCCACCTTGTTCACCATAACCTTCCCCAAAGTCTTCATGTTCGTTACCCTTCTCCTTATTTCTGTAATTTCTACCAAATCCATTGGATTTGTCTTGATTAAAATCAGATTTATGTTTGTTGTATTTATTGTCCTTGTGCCACCTATATACTCTATCTTCCTTATATTGAGCCAAATCCCTATTTAATTTTTTGCATTTTCTGTCATAAACAGTTCTAGATTTCTTCTCTGCTAACTCAAATTTCTTGTGATATAAATTAATCCATTCATCGAACAATAAGTCCCTCTCAATCTCAAAATTTAAATTCTCTGCTTGTTTAATGAGTTCCAAAAGTTTCTCATCGTTGTATTTGATCAATAGATTCATGTACTTGAACCCACACTCATTAAATAAATTGTTAAAATCCTTGATAATATCATCATTCATATTTAAACCTAAAGGATATTTAAAAAATCTAAGTCCCATAGGGACTACTTTACATTTATGGCGAACAAGGTGGGTACAATCAAAATTTTCAGAGAAATTGGAACCCCCAGTATTGGAAAGAGAAAACATGGACAAAGAAAGGGAATTACAACAGAGGTTACAACCAACGACAAAGAAGATACCAAGAAGAGAAATGGTCAGATTGGTAGAAAATAGGGAAAGTAATTTATGTGCTGAAGACAAACGCATACAGAAAGAAGGAGTAGTATACAATTTTGATAATTTCAAAATATACAACTACACAAATTTTCAGGTGGAGGACACACACTTTAGACTTCTATCTAAAGGAATGAAATTCATTCCAACCCCAAAATACAATTTGGTTGATCATTTAGTCGAAACGAAGTTGTACACATAAATTGAATTTGTCCATCATGTTTCAGAATAAGAAAACGAATCCAGCAGAACTGACTAAAGGTGACACATTGTTAAAAAACAAAAGTACATTTGTACCTTTAATGCACCCCTTGGTGGATTGTTTCGAGAAACAGGTACATAGAGACTTATACGGGTTCACAAATAAAGTCAGGAATGTCCAATTTCAAGACAATTTAACGAAGGGGGAGAGAGAAGAATTAAGGAATCTTAGAAATAATCATAACATCCGTATTATGAAACCCGACAAGGGAGGGGGGATTGTCATTTACGATAGAATGGAATACAACGCAAAATTGAATGCACTCCTTACAGAAACTGGCAATTATGAGATAGTCTCTCTAAATGAGATCAATATAGCTTATCAGAGGATCAATTCATATTTGGAGGAGTTTTGGATTGATAATAGAATAAACAATGATATTTACAATTTTTGAAAGTACAACATCGAAATGGCTGTTTTAGTGGGGATTCCAAAGATTCACAAAAACAGTGAGGACCCCCCCTTTTAGGCCAATTGTGTCAGGAAGTAAGGCAAAGACATTTCCCTTGGGAAAAGCGATAGATGTTTGGTTAAAAGACATTTACTTACATATCCCCCATTTGGTCAAAGACTCTTGGGACTTTCTTAGAAAATTTCCCACCCACCTTGACACTGACAACCTTATATATGTGACAATAGATGTCATTGATTTATTTTCATGTATTCCCAGTAGGGAAGGTTTGGACATGTTTTGTGAAAGCATGAGGAAGCATACAAGTTTTGAATGGGACAAAATTTGTCTTATTATGGAATGCATGACATTAGTATTGGAACACAACTATATACTATTTGAGGGTGAATATTTTAAGCAATGCAGGGGTGTGGCTATGGGTTCAGCTAGTGCCCCAATTTTTGCGAATTTAGTGATGTTGAATTGGGAGGAAGAAAGTTTATTCAATAGTAGTCATTTTGCCCATGTTGTCCATTACACAAGATTTTTAGATGACATATACATTTTGTGGAAAGGTGACATTGACGAGTTAAATGAATTCATCATCTACATTAACAAGAGTAGTGAATTTCTTAAATTCACTTACTCAGTTAGCAACAATGGGATAGCATACTTGGATACATTTGTATCACATGATGAAAAAGGGTTTAAATCTAACATACACAGGAAAAACACCTTTTCAAATGACTATTTACAATATAATAGTCACCATCCAAGAAAATTGTTCTAATATTTTTAAAGGTCAATGTATTAGGGCAGTTAGAATGACGTCTAGAAAAGAAGAGATGGAAAAGGAAGTAGAATTCATTACAGAAATGTTTAAGGAGAGAAAGTACAATAGTAAAATGTTGACAGAAGTAGCACAATATGTCACAACAAGATGGGGAACTAATTCTTTACCTCTATTAGGGGTGATTGATATAGGAGACAAGGAAAAAGAAGAAATTTGTATCAAGAGATATCAGAAAGCATGTATCCTCCCATGCACACCATTTGTTAGTAAAATCAAAGAAATTTTGGAGAAGCATTGGAAAATTTTCCAAATTGACCCACAGATTTCCAAGATATTGGGTAATAAACCCCTTATAGTATATAAGATGGCAGATAATTTAAAGAAAATTCTTGAATATGGTAAAGTGACTAATTTTGTAAGAGGTGATATAGATACTATGCCAACTACAAAAAGATGTGAAAACTGTAATCAATGTCGGAATATAACAAGAACACCCGGAACTGTTTTAAACAATATTAACAGGACAGTCATTAAATATGTAAGGGCTAATTGCAACACATCATTTGTGATCTACCTGGCAAAATGCTTGACATGCTCAGCATATTATGTGGGAAAAACAGAGAGGGCATTTAAAAAGAGAATCTATGACCACACCTACTGTATTAGAAAAAAGGACAAGAACAATGCACTATATAGGCATGTAGAGAAAGAGGGAGTGGATCATATTTTCTCTTTTGGTATTTTGGAACATATTAAACCAGGTTTGGGAGGTGACAATCGGAAGGAGTTGCTAAGTTTTAAGGAAGTTTGGTGGCAATTATTCACTGACGCTGCCACTGAACCTGGTCTAAATGAATCCATAGCCGTCAAACCATTACTAAGAACATAAAATCTTGATTATTACAATAACATGGACCAATGTGACACATTATCTAATACTAAAGTTTTTTATTGTATAACATGTCACCTGACAGCCACACATTGAGTAATACAATAACATGCGTACATAATTTATTAATTTATTAATATATTTAATGTATACATTATTTGTATTATATTTTTGTAGTATACATATATATTTAACACATATTTTGCATATATTACTATTTTATATATTATTAGATATTATAATTCATTATTAGGACAACAGAATTTATTAATTATATATATTTTTTAACAATTTTTTCAACAATTTTATAACAATACATTTTTTAAAACTTTTAACATTTCCATTCATCTAGAACAACACATCCATTTATCAAATGAGTATATTACATCATTAAATATTGTTATTCCAACAATATTTAAAAAAAAAAAAATAATTTTTTTAATTATTAGTCATTTACATATACATATCAAGTCGATAACATACAAATAAATACACATTTAGAGACCTATTTTGGTTTATGGAATATTGAGATACAATTTTTATGACAACAAGAAGTATGTACACCTATTCCTAATATTGTTATTTATATGATTTAGAAATTCTAATTTTACAGCCTAATAAGTGTTTGTATTGAAAGTTTTTTAAAAAAAACGAAAAGAAAGTATAGTTTGGAAATAAGTGAATATGACTTTAATTAATGGCAAGGGTTTTCGCGCCATTAAGGTTATTTAAATGTTTTTTTAAAAAAAACAGTTAGTTCTGAAGAAGCCTATATGAGTAGGTGAAAGCGCTAAACTAACTTTAAATGCACAACAACTTTTTATGTTCTATCGAGTGAAGGTCATTGTGTTTATGTGGAGTGTGTAATTGTGAGCCGTTTATCATTAAACTTCAAGTCTGCTGTTGTACACACTGCGTTTCCTCTTTATTGTTGTAAGAGAAGAAAGCACAAGTGAGTGTGATAAACTAGTTATGTAGGAGTTCTATTCCAAGACAGACCAACTGTGTGTGTGTGTGTGTCTCTGTCTGCCTGCAACAGGAACAATGCTTTTTAAAGTATGCATACTATTTACAATTCACATGATCACCTTGGTAATCCTGCTGATGTCACCCACCTAGACATACACCTCTAGGACTGCTGTAACCCAGTAATCTCCATAGTGCGTGTTGTTACTGCATAATGCTGTAGTGTGATACACTACTTAGGTAGGGGCTCTATTCCAGGACATGTTTGTGTGTTTGACTGTCAGAGCATGTGTGGAGGTGGCTGTGAGTGTCTAACCACTGGACATGTTGGGGAGCAGATTTTGTAGTTTTGCTATATGGTGTCCGTCTTATATGTCACACTGTCCACCTCACGAGGAGTACAGAAGTCAGTCAGCTATGGGACTGTGTTGGCAAGCCATACCCCTACATCTGGCAAAAGGCCTGATGAATAAAGTATGCAACCCTACTATTACCCGGAATATGTCCTGAACCCATGCGTCATACACAAACACACTTGCCTAGAATATCCCACTATGTTGCTAGTACCCTGCACATTGATGACAGATAGTAGGCATGATGTGATTGCAGTGGGCTGCAGAGGGCATGGCACCCTGTACAGTAGTACAATAGGCACATAATTGCGGACAATGTGCCTTCCCTATGTTTCCCACTGGATGTCTGCAACATATGTGGTGCCATCAAATGTGATCCACAGAGGCCATACAATGCCTTACACATGTGCCCTGTATGGACCGATGCCACTGACACCAGGGAATACCTGTATCATGCTATCAATGCAGGTGCAGGGTCAACCTGCTGACTATAAGCTGGTTCTGCCACACCAGGCCAGTATTGGCATATTGGAGGATAACGGTCTGTGTACACATGTGCCAGTCAAACCAGGTACACCTGTACATGTCACTATACATTATTGTGGGGCATGCACATCCCAGGCAATGTCCATGTCAAGTACTATCAAACACAGACATGGCACGCATTGCAAAGCTATGGCCATACACAATGGTAACCAGGATGTCAGGACAGTTCATACAATACCCATCTGTGTGGGACATTTCAGACACTACACCCCTGTATCACACTGCACACCACTGTCAGGTGGCATGATACCAAGGATTACCCCTCACCCAGCCTTGTACAGCCATCTTGCATAGCCAACCACTACACACCCATGAAGCAATGCACACATGCATGTCAGTACTGGCGCCTTGTGTTTGTGTGTGGGCTATGATGCTCCCAACCACAGTCCCACTCCCAGTATAACTCCCATTGGCATACCAACAGATGTCAAACACGTTCACATGCCCTAGCCCATAGAACCTCCAGATATTCCCTGTGGTGCATGTAGTACCTGTGCATTACTGCAGTGTGGCAAACTAAGTGGTTTGGAAGTGTATTTGTGGGCCTGGCAAAGAGTGTCAATGTGAGTCCATTAGAGAGTGTGGTTGTGTTGACAATGACATCCGTTCATGTGGACAGCCATGTGTGCTACACCTAATGTCTGTCTACTATATCTCTGTTGCAGATGTCGCACACCAACACACATATGTGTTCTTACGGCACACCTACATGTCAGCTTTGTGGCACATGGAGTAACTGCATGCACTTGTAAAAGTAATGACTAGTCAGTTAGGGGTTTGAACCCCTGTACTGGTAGGTGTGTGACAGACGTTGTTTAGGCTTTAGTCTCCAAGCCCTTCTCTGATGTACTTTGCCTCTGTCTGTCCATCCCACACACTCTCTGGTGAATGTGGAGGTATACACCTGCTCAGCAGCAGCTTGTTTATTGTAAGTGATGGTCATGTTCGGGTGATGGCCTCTGCACCTATTGCAGTCCTCCTCTAGCTGATTGCATGTGGAACAGCTGCGATGATGTTCCCATAGCTATTCGCATGAAAAACACAGTACAATATTTAGGAACATCATGTTGGTGTTAGCCCATGACAGTCACTGTGAGTGGTACCTGGATCTGGTGTTTGGTAAACGGCATCACAGATGATATGTGGATTTTCCTCAAACAACATGGGAAATAGCCTAAAGACAGGAGGGTGATGTGCCAGACATGACTACAGCATGTAAGTGTAGCTATGCTTCATTGAGACAACTGCCTGATTAACAAGGTGTGTGTGGTAATGGCTATTCTGCATGTTTTAAAACTGACAAGACAGTGCTCTGTTTGTGAGGGACCCCCATCTGTAGGGCCATCCGTGGACTAGTCATTGTGTGGAACCATTTGTTTCCTGTGTTATTCACTGAACACACATCTGTGAGCAGCAGCAGCATAGTGTGAGGATTGCAGCCAGTACATGGTGATAGTGATGAGTTACTGCTATCGCATCCCTGACTGGACATATGTCACATGAAACAGTGGTATAACAGACACTGTCTGGGGTTCTCAGTGACATGCCAATAATGGGCTACTGTTCATAGCTGCTGTCACAAGTCTACACATTGTACAGATGTCATGCAGTATATATGCATGTGTTGTGCTCTCTCTGCAACTGTATACCATCTGTTGTGTTGAGTTGATGGTCATATCTATGCATGCTATTGTAAGTAATCCTGAATGGTGTTGACTATTACTAAGCTATATCTGTATTTAAACTGCAACACCATAGGCTGTATGGGTTTGGAGGTCCTGGCAGAACCTCCTGTCCCACTTCAGCTGGCCATGGCACTGGGCACCACCACATCTGGGGCCCCACCATGGACCTCCACCTCTTTTGGCTCTGCACTGCCTTTTGGTGGTACTGCCACTAAGGATGGGGCTTGTCCCCCTGGGAGCAGGTCCAGACAGGGACATGTCCGCTGTCATACAGTCCTGGATGTGGTGCATACGGGGCTCAATAAGGGGTTTCGAGGCCAGATATGCCAGCTCAAGGGCAGAGTCTCACATTTACAGGGTGAGGCTTCCCCTCCTTGACAGCCCCAAGCACTGCCACCTTTGCAGCTGTTTTGGTGCAGTGCTGGCTGCCCATGGCTGGGGACCTCCGTCCCACTGTTTCCATCTGGGGGCTCATGGGCTTGTGAATGCTGAAC